>NW_027015545.1:22500-191662 GCF_036934945.1 Oncorhynchus masou masou
ATGGCTATATACACAGGGTACCAGTACTGAGTCAATGTGCAGGGGTATGAGGTAATAACATGGCTATATACACAGGGTACCAGTACTGAGTCAATGTGCAGGGGTATGAGGTAATAACATGGCTATATACACAGGGTACCAGTACTGAGTCAATGTGCAGGGGGTATGAGGTAATAACATGGCTATATACAGTGAGTACCAGTACTGAGTCAATGTGCAGGGGTATGAGGTAATAACATGGCTATATACAGTGAGTACCAGTACTGAGTCAATGTGCAGGGGTATGGGTATGAGGGTACCAGTAATAACTTGGCTATATACACAGGGTACCAGGCTATATACACAGGGTACCAGTACTGAGTAACGATATCTTGGCTATATACACAGGGTACCAGGCTATACACAGGGTGCCGGTACTGAGTAACGATATCTTGGTTATATACAGTGAGTACCAGTACTGAGTCAATGTGCAGAGGTACGAGGTAATAACATGGCTATATACCTGGGGTACCAGTACGCAGGGGTACAAGGTAATTGAGGTACATATGTACATGTAGGTAAGGGTAAAGTGACGAGGAAACAGGATAGATAATAAACAGTAGCAGCAGTGTATATGATGACTCAAAAAAGGGTCAATGCTATTTGGTTACCAAATTCAATGACTTATGGCTTGGGGATAAAAGGTGTTCAACCAACCAGCATCCAGGATCCAATCAACCCATTTTATAAGGAAGCAATAACGCCAGGAGGTGTGGTATACACCACAGCTAAGGGCCGTTCTTAGGCACGACGCAACGCGGAGTCCTTAGCCGTGGTATATTGGCCATTCATCATAGTCACCTGAGGTGCCTTGTTGCTATTATAGTCTGGTTACCACCGTAATTAGACCAGGGAAAATCTATATTTTTGTAATACCTGTGGTATATGGGTACACCATGGCTGTCAGCCAATCAGCATTCAGGGTTCGAACCACCCAGTTAATAATAATGTATAGTCAACTGGTCGCTGCGTACGGCACTATATCAACACACCTGGACCCGCAATATCAACACACCTGGAGCCACTATATCAACACACCTGGACCCACTATATCAACTAACCTGGACCCACTATATCAACACACCTGGACCAACTATATCAACACACCTGGACCCACTATATCAACTAACCAGGACCCACTATATCAACACACCTGGAGCCACTATATCAACACACCTGGACCCACTATATCAACTAACCTGGACCCACTATATCAACACACCTGGACCAACTATATCAACACACCTGGACCCGCAATATCAACACACCTGGACCCACTATATCAACACACCTGGACCCACTATATCAACTAACCTGGACCAACTATATCAACACACCTGGACCCACTATATTACCTAACCTGGACCCACTATATCAACTAACCTGGACCCACTATATCAACACACCTGGACCCACTATATCAACACACCTGGACCCACTATATCAACTAACCTGGACCCGCTATATCAACACACCTAGACCCACTATATCAACACACCTGGACCCACTATATCAACACACCTGGACCCACTATATCAACACACCTGGACCCACTATATCAACTGGCTATATCAACACACCTGGACCCGCTATATCAACACACCTAGACCCATTATATCAACACACCAGGACCCACTATATCAACACACCTGGACCCACTATATTAACACACCTGGACCCGCTATATCAACACACCTGGACCCACTATATCAACACACCAGGACCCGCTATATCAACACACCTGGATCCACTATATCAACACACCTGGACCCACTATATCAACACTCCTGGAACCGCTATATCAACACTCCTGGAAACCACTATATCAACACACCAGGACCCACTATATCAACACACCTGGACCCACTATATCAACACACCTGGATCCACTATATCAACACACCAGGACCCGCTATATCAACACACCTGGATCCGCTATATCAACACACCTGGACCCGCTATATCAACTAACCTGGACCCGCTATATCAACACACCTGGAAACCACTATATCAACACACCAGGACCCACTATATCAACACACCTGAAAACCACTATATCAACACACCAGGACCCACTATATCAACACACCTGGACCCACTATATCAACACACCTGGATCCACTATATCAACACACCAGGACCCGCTATATAAACACACCTGGATCCGCTATATCAACACACCTGGACCCGCTATATCAACTAACCTGGACCCGCTTTTACAACACACCTGGACCCACTATATCAACACAACAGGACCCACTATATCAACACACCTGGATCCACTATATCAACACAACTGGACCCGCTATATCAACACACCTGGACCCGCTATATCAACACACCTGGATCCGCTATATCAACACACCTGGACCCGCTATATCAACACACCTGGACCCGCTATATCAACACACCTGGACCCACTATATCAACACACCTGGATCTGCTATATCAACACACCAGGACCCGCTATATCAACACACCAGGAACCACTATATCAACACACCAGGACCCGCTATATCAACACACCTGGATCCGCTATATCAACACACCAGGACCCGCTATATCAACACACCAGGAACCGCTATATCAACACACCAGTGGTTAGAGAGTCAGTAACCAGCAGGTAGCCTAGTGGTTAGAGTGTTGGACCAGTAACCAGCAGGTAGCTTAGTGGTTAGAGTGTTGGACCAGTAACCAGCAGGTAGCCTAGTGGTTAGAGTGTTGGACCAGTAACCAGCAGGTAGCCAAGTGGTTAGAGTGTTGGACCAGTAACCAGCAGGTAGACTAGTGGTCAGAGCGTTGGGTCAGTAACCAGCAGGTAGACTAGTGGTCAGAGCGTTGGGTCAGTAACCAGCAGGTAGACTAGTGGTCAGAGCGTTGGACCAGTAACCAGCAGGTAGCCTAGTGGTTAGAGTGTTGGACCAGTAACCAGCAGGTAGCCAAGTGGTTAGAGTGTTGGACCAGTAACCAGCAGTTAGACTAGTGGTTAGAGCGTTGGACCAGTAACCAGCAGGGTAGTCTAGTGGTTAGAGTGTTGGACCCGTAACCAGCAGGGTAGCCTTGTTGTTAGTAACCAGCAGGGTAGTCTAGTGGTTAGACACCTGGACCCGTAACCAGCAGGGTAGTCTAGTGGTTAGACACCTGGACCCGTAACCAGCAGGGTAGTCTAGTGGTTAGGGTGTTACCTGGACCCTGTAACCAGCAGGGTAGCCTTGTTGTTAGTAACCAGCAGGGTAGTCACAGTGGTTAGAGTGTTGGACCCGTAACCAGCAGGGTAGTCTAGTGGTTAGGGTGTTGGACCTGTAACCAGCAGGGAGTCTATGGTTAGGGTGTTGGACCCGTAACCAGCAGGGTAGCCTTGTTGTTAGTAACCAGCAGGGGTAGTCTAGTGGTTAGAGTGTTAGACCCGTAATCCAGCAGGGTAGTCACAGTGGTTAGAGTATATGGACCCGCTATATCAACAGCAGGGTAGTCTAGTGGTTAGAGTGTTGGACCCGTAACACAGCAGGGTAGTCACACCTGGTTAGAGTGTTGGACCCGTAACCAGCAGGGTAGCCTTGTTGTTAGTAACCAGCAGGGTAGCCTAGTGGTTAGGATGTTGGACCCGTAACCAGCAGGGTAGTCTAGTGGTTTGAGTGTTGGACCCGTAACCAGCAGGGTAGCCTTGTTGTTAGTAACCAGCAGGGCAGTCTAGTGGTTAGAGTGTTGGACCCGTAACCAGCAGGGTAGCCTTGTTGTTAGTAACCAGCAGGGTAGTCTAGTGGTTTGGGTGATGGACCCGTAACCAGCAGGGTAGTCTAGTGGTTAGGGTGTTGGACCCGTAACCAGCAGGGCAGTCTAGTGGTTAGAGTGTTGGACCCGTAACCAGCAGGGTAGCCTTGTTGTTAGTAACCAGCAGGGTAGCCTAGTGGTTAGAGTGTTAGACCCGTAACCAGCAGGGTAGTCTAGTGGTTAGGGTGTTGGACCCGTAACCAGCAGGGTAGCCTAGTGGTTAGGGTGTTGGACCCGTAACCAGCGGGGTAGTCTAGTGGTTAGAGTGTTGGACCAGTAACCAGCAGGGTAGCCTTGTTGTTAGTAACCAGCAGGGTAGCCTAGTGGTTAGAGTGTTAGACCCATAACCAGCAGGGTAGCATTGTTGTTACTAACCAGCAGTGTAGCCTTGTTGTTAGTAACCAGCAGGGTAGTCTAGTGGTTAGGGTGTTGGACCCGTAACCAGCAGGGTAGCCTTGTTGTTAGTAACCAGCAGGGTAGTCTAGTGGTTAGGGTGTTGGACCCGTAACCAGCAGGGTAGCCTTGTTGTTAGTAACCAGCAGGGTAGTCTAGTGGTTAGAGTGTTAGACCCGTAACCAGCAGGGTAGTCTAGTGGTTAGGGTGTTAGACCCGTAACCAGCAGGGTAGTCTAGTGGTTAGAGTGTTGGACCCGTAACCAGCAGGGTAGTCTAGTGGTTAGAGTGTTGGACCAGTAACCAGCAGGGTAGTCTAGTGGTTAGAGTGTTGGACCCGTAACCTGCAGGGTAGCCTTGTTGTTAGTAACCAGCAGGGTAGTCTAGTGGTTAGAGTGTTGGACCCGTAACCAGCAGGGTAGCCTTGTTGTTAGTGACCAGCAGGGTAGCCTTGTTGTTAGTAACCAGCAGGGTAGTCTAGTGGTTAGAGTGTTGGACCCGTAACCAGCAGGGTAGCCTTGTTGTTAGTGACCAGCAGGGTAGCCTTGTTGTTAGTAACCAGCAGGGTAGTCTAGTGGTTAGAGTGTTGGACCAGTAACCAGCAGGGTAGTCTAGTGTTTAGAGTGTTGGACCAGTAACCAGCAGGGTAGTCTAGTGGTTAGGGTGTTGGACCCATAACCAGCAGGGTAGTCTAGTGGTTAGAGTGTTGGACCAGTAACCAGCAGGGTAGTCTAGTGGTTAGAGTGTTGGACCCGTAACCAGCAGGGTAGTCTAGTGGTTAGGGTGTTGGACCCGTAACCAGCAGGGTAGTCTAGTGGTTAGGGTGTTGGACCAGTAACCAGCAGTGTAGCCTTGTTGTTAGTAACCAGCAGGGTAGTCTAGTGGTTAGAGTGTTGGACCCGTAACCAGCAGGGTAGTGTAGTGGTTAGAGTGTTGGACCAGTAACCAGCAGGGTAGCCTTGTTGTTAGTAACCAGCAGGGTAGTCTAGTGGTTAGAGTGTTAGACCCGTAACCAGCAGGGTAGCCTAGTAGGTCGAGTGTTAGACCCGTAACCAGCAGGGTAGTCTAGTGGTTAGAGTGTTAGACCCGTAACCAGCAGGGTAGTCTAGTGGTTAGAGTGTTAGACCTGTAACCAGCAGGGTAGCCTTGTTGTTAGTAACCAGCAGGGTAGTCTAGTGGTTAGGGTGTGGTTAGAGTGTTGGACCCGTAACCAGCAGGGTAGCCTTGTTGTTAGTAACCAGCAGGGTAGTCTAGTGGTTAGAGTGTTGGACCCGTAACCAGCAGGGTAGCCTAGTGGTTTGTTAGTAACCAGCAGGGTAGCCTTGGTTAGGGTGTTAGTAACCAGCAGGGTAGTCTAGTGGTTAGAGTGTTGGACCCGTAACCAGCAGGGTAGTCTAGTGGTTAGAGTGTTGGACCCGTAACCAGCAGGGTAGTCTAGTGGTTAGAGTGTTGGACCAGTAACCAGCAGGGTAGCCTTGTTGTTCGTAACCAGCAGGGTAGTCTAGTGGTTAGAGTGTTGGACCAGTAACCAGCAGGGTAGTCTAGTGGTTAGAGTGTTAGACCCGTAACCAGCAGGGTAGTCTAGTGGTTAGTGTTGGACCAGTTCAGGGTAGTGTTAGAGGGTAGTCTAGTGGTTAGAGTGTTGGACCAGCAGGGTAGTCTAGTGGTTAGAGTGTTAGACCCGTAACAGCAGGGTAGCTAGTGGTTAAGGTAGTCTAGTGGTTAGAGTGTTGGACCCAGTAACCAGCAGGGTAGCCTTGTTGTTAGTAACCAGCAAGGTAGTCTAGTGGTTAGAGTGTTAGACCCGTAACCAGCAAGGTAGTCTAGTGGTTAGAGTGTTGGACCCGTAACCAGCAGGGTAGCCTTGCGCGTTGAGCCAGTAACCGAAAGGTTACCGACTGAGGTGAACAATCTGTCGACGTGCCCTTAAGCAAGGCACTTAACCCTAATTTGCTTTACTTTGGTTTCATACTACTGTCTGACCCTTTAAAACAACACATTTCACCTTTCCAGTGTCTGTGACAGTAATAAACATCTGAATAAACATAGTATCAGAACACACCACCTTGAGTCATTCGGCAAGTAAGTTGAGTCACGTCTTCTTTCCTATCAAATATGGGTGAAAAGACGATCTGCTTGTCCCTGTCATGTGTTGGTCTGTTACGCTGCAGGTTTACATGGCATCAGTTTTATTTCTATCTGCTTCCCCTACAGGAACCTGTCCCACAGCCGGAGGGGTCCTAAAGTCAGCCCCTACCCAGACTACTCCTCCTCCTCCTACATCGAGGACCACGAGGGCCACACGGTGAAGAACCTTCCTGGGGGAGACACCTCTGTATCGGGTACCTCCTCCGTCGGCGTCCTGGGTGGAACCAGCAGTGTACCCGCAGGCCCAGAGAAGAATCGAAACTCCATCAACGCCGAGCGTCAGCAGGCTCAGGCCCGTCTGCCCAGCCCGGAGAGCAGCGGCGCCAGCCTCTCCACACCCAACACGGTCATGACCACCATCTCTGAGTCGGGTCAAGGGGAGGACTCATCCGGCCCACTAGGTGGCACTGTGCTGGGGCTGGTGTGTCTGCAGCTGACCCAGGAGGACTTGGAGACCACCAAGCTGGACCCTAAAGAGGTTGACAAGAACCTGAAGGAGTCTTCTGATGAGAACCTTATGGAGCACAGCCAGAAACAGTTCTCTGCTCCAGACCCCCTCAGCTGTAAGTCTTCCTCCCTGCTCTACCCCCTCATCAAGCTGGCTGCGGAGGTGACTGGGGCCGGGCCTGGGGCCCAGGGAGGGTCTGGGACCGGGGCCAGTGGGATGGGGGACCCTCCAGCTACTATGTTCCCCCTGCCCAAACAGCAGAACCTCCCCAAGCGGCCCACCAGCCTACCACTCAACACCAAGGCCAAGGAGGGCTCTGGTTCCTCCAGGCTGAAGTCTGGGAAACACCGGTCCAACCTGAAGCAGGTAGAGACGGGCGTGGCCAAGATGAACACGGTCGCCCCAGCGGCAGAGCCACGCCTTGTTAACGTTACCAACAACGGGCCAGCGGCCGTCGGAAACGGGGTGCGGAGCGGCGTAAGCGTTGTGGTCGTCAACGGTTACCTGAACGGAGGCGTGGCCTCTTCAACTGGAGGTGGGGCTCCTTACGGGACTACCAATCCGGCGGGGCCTCAGGGGGAGTTGGGCGGAGCGACACCCTTGTTACAGACCCAGCTCAGCGGAGAGGACAGTAGACTCAACATCAACTCCAGTCCTGATGAACATGAACCACTGCTAAGGAGAGAGCAGCCCACCGCATGTGACCAGAGACCAACCAATCACCTGGCGGGACGCACCAACACTAACAACAACAACAACCGTCTGGTGATCACATGTCCATCTGTAGAGGGAGAGCCTGAACACCTCACCTTTGTCCCCATACCTAGACCTGTCTCTGTACCCAAACCCATCTCCGTACCTATCATTGCCCCTCTCACTGCCCAACTACCAGCCCCAGCCCCAGCCCCAGTCTCAACCCCAACCCCAGCCCCAGTCTCAACCCCAGCCCCAATATCAACCCCAGCCCCAGTCTCAACCCCAGCCCCAGCCCCAGTCTCAACCCCAGCCCCAGCCCCAATATCAACCCCAGCCCCAGCCCCAATATCAACCCCAGCCCCAGCCCCAGCCCCAGCCCCAATATCAACCCCAGCCCCAGCCCCAATATCAACCCCAGCCCCAGTCTCAACCCCAGCCCCAGCCCCAGTCTCAACCCCAGCCCCAGCCCCAGTCTCAACCCCAGCCCCAGCCCCAATATCAACCCCAGCCCCAGTCTCAACCCCAGCCCCAATATCAACCCCAGCCCCAGCCCCAATATCAACCCCAGCCCCAATATCAACCCCAGTCCCAGTCTCAACCCCAGCCCCAGTCTCAACCCCAGCCCCAGTCTCAACCCCAGCCCCAGTCTCAACCCCAGCCCCAACCCCAGCCCCAGCCCCAGTCTCAACCCCAGCCCCAGTCTCAACCCCAGCCCCAACCCCAGCCCCAGTCCCAGCCCCAGTCTCAACCCCAGCCCCAGTCCCAGTCCCATTCTCAACCTCAGCCCCAGCGGCCCTCAGACAGCCCAAACCCAGACGACCTGAGAGACCCTGCTCCCTGGACCTGTCTGGCTCCTCACACAACAGCTCTTCAGGTGAGAAAAGAACACGCCGCACATCTCTCAACCTCAGTCCCCCCTTCCTTCTCTACTTCCCCTCCTCTCTACCTCTCCTTCACTCTCTGTCTCTATCTACCTCAGTCCCCCCTTCCCTCTCTACTTCCCCTCCTCTCTACCTCTCCTTCACTCTCTGTCTCTCTCTACCTCAGTCCACCCTTCCCTCTCTACTTCCCCTCCTCTCTACCTCTCCTTCACTCTCTCTCTCTCTACCTCAGTCCACCCTTCCCTCTCTACTTCCCCTCCTCTCTACCTCTCCTTCACTCTCTGTCTCTCTCTACCTCAGTCCACCCTTCCCTCTCTACTTCCCCTCCTCTCTACCTCTCCTTCACTCTCTGTCTCTCTCTACCTCAGTCCACCCTTCCCTCTCTACTTCCCCTCCTCTCTACCTCTCCTTCATCTCTCTGTCTCTCACTACCTCAGTCCACCCTTCCTTCTCCACTTCCCCTCCTCTCTACCTCTCTTTCACTCTCTGTCTCTCTCAACCTCAGTCTCTCTTCTTTCTTTCTTTCCTTTTTTTCTATCTCTCTTCACTCTCTGTCTCTCTCCCCTCAGTCCACCCTTCAGTCACAGCTGAGTTCCCCTCCTCTGAATAATCTCCCCCTCTGTCAGCTCTATACCTCAGTCCACCCTTCCTTCTCCAGTGTGGTGTGAGCCTCCTTACTCTCTGTCTCTCTCAACCTCAGTCTGGTGTCTTTAGGGAGGAGGTCTCCTCTCAGTGTGGTGTGAGCCTATAGGGAGGAGGTCACAGCTGACAGTGTTGGTGTGAATAATCTCCCCGCGTCAGGGAGGAGGTCAGAGACCTGGCAGTGTGGTGTGAGCCTATAGGGAGGAGGTCAGAGACCTGACAGTGTGGTGTGAGCCTATAGGGAGGAGGTCAGAGACCTGGCAGTGTGGTGTGAGCCTATAGGGAGGAGGTCAGAGACCTGGCAGTGTGGTGTGAGCCTATAGGGAGGAGGTCAGAGACCTGACAGTGTGGTGTGAGCCTACAGGGAGGAGGTCAGAGACCTGGCAGTGTGGTGTGAGCCTATAGGGAGGAGGTCAGAGACCTGGCAGTGTGGTGTGAGTCTATAGGGAGGAGGTCAGAGACCTGGCAGTGTGGTGTGAGTCTATAGGGAGGAGGTCAGAGACCTGGCAGTGTGGTGTGAGCCTATAGGGAGGAGGTCAGAGACCTGACAGTGTGGTGTGAGCCTATAGGGAGGAGGTCAGAGACCTGGCAGTGTGGTGTGAGTCTATAGGGAGGAGGTCAGAGACCTGGCAGTGTGGTGTGAGTCTATAGGGAGGAGGTCAGAGACCTGACAGTGTGGTGCCAGGACATCTCCCTCAACGTGAGTAAGACAAAGGATCTGATCGTGGACTATAGGGAAAGGAGTGCCGAATCTGATATTTATATATTTCTTAATTACATTCTTTTACTTTTAGATGTGTGTATTGTTGTGAATTGTTAGATACTACAACACTGTTGGAGCGAGAAACACAAGCATTTAGTTAGATATTACTGCACTGTTGGAGCTGGGAACACAAGCATTTAGTTAGATATTACTGCACTGTTGGAGCTAGGAACACAAGCATTTAGTTAGATATTACTGTACTGTTGGAGCTGGAAACACAAGCATTTAGTTAGATATTACTACTGTTGGAGCTAGAAACACAAGCATTTAGTTAGATATTACTGCACTGTTGGAGCTAGAAACACAAGCATTTAGTTAGATACTACTGCACTGTTGGAGCTGGGAACACAAGCATTTAGTTAGATACTACTGCACTGTTGGAGCTAGGAACACAAGCATTTAGTTAGATATTACTGCACTGTTGGAGCTGGGAAACAACAAGAACACAAACATTTAGTTAGATATTACTGCACTGTTGGAGCTGGGAACACAAGCATTTAGTTAGATATTACTGCACTGTTGGAGCTGGGAACACAAGCATTTAGTTAGATACTACTGCACTGTTGGAGCTAGGAACACAAGCATTTAGTTAGATATTACTACACTGTTGGAGCTAGGAACACAAGCATTTAGTTAGATATTAATGCACTGTTGGAGCTAGGAACACAAGCATTTAGTTAGATATTACTGTACTGTTGGAGCTAGGAACACAAGCATTTAGTTAGATATTACTGTACTGTTGGAGCTAGAAACACAAGCATTTAGTTAGATATTACTGCACTGATGGAGCTAGGAACACAAGCATTTAGTTAGATATTACTGCACTGTTAGAGCTAGGAACACAAGCATTTAGTTAGATATTACTGCACTGTTGGAGCTGGGAACACCAGCAAATAACATCTGCTAAAAATGTGTATGTGACCAATAACGTTTGATTTGATTTCACAGTTCATAAGAACATCAGTCAATTGAAATACATTCATTAGGCCCCAATCTATGGATTTCAAATGACTGGAAATACAGATATGCATCTGTTGGTTACAGACACTTTAAAAAGAAAAAGGTAGATCAGTAAAACAGTCAGTATCTGGTGTGACCACCATTTGCCTCATGTGGCGTGACACATCTCCTTCACATAGAGTTGATTAGGCTGTTGATTCATCAGGTGTTGATTCATCAGGTGTTGATTGATTGTAGAATGTTGTCTCAATCCTCTTCAATGACTATGTGAAGTTGCTAGATATTGAATCTGGAACACGCTGTCGTACAGGTAGATCCAGAGCATTCCAAACACGCTCATTGGCTGACATATCTGGTGAGTATGCAGGCCATGGAAGAACTGGGACATTTTCAGCTTCCAGGTATTGTGTACAGAACCCCACCATCACCATGTGACACTCTGTTCACAATGGTGACATCAGCAAACCATCTGCCCGGTACAGTTGAAACAGGGATTCATCCGTGAAGAGCACATTTCTCCAGCGTGCTTGTGGCCATGGAAGGTGAGCATATGCTCACTGACGTCTGTTACGATGCAGTTCAGGTGAGAGCCTGGTGAGGACGATGAGCACGCAGGTGAGCCTCCCTGACAAGTTTGTGCAGAAGTTCTTTGATTGTGCAAACTTACAGTTTCATCAGCTGTCCGGCTGGCTGGTCTCAGACGATCTCGCAGGTGAAGAAGCCCGGATGTGGAGGTCCTGGGCTGCGGTTGTGAGACCGGTTGGACATACTGCCAAATTCTGTAAAACGACATTGGTGGCTGTTTATTGTAGAGACATTAACATTCAATTATTTGGTAACAGCTCTGGTGGACAATCAGCTTCCTCAACTTGAGACACCTGTGGAATTGTGTTGTTGGACAAAGCTGCACATTTTAGTGTCCTTTTATTGTGACTGATGTGACCTATGTCAAATCAAATTTTAGAATCAAATGTTATTTGTCACAATGCACTGAGTACAACAGGTGTAGTAGACCTTACCGTGAAATGCTTACTTACAAACCCTTAACCAACAATGCAGTTCAAGAAATTAAGAAAATCTTTACTAAATAAACTTAAGTAAAAAAAAAAATCTAATCAAAAAGTAACACAAGAAAATTAGAAACAATAACGAGGCGGTACCGAGTCAGCTTTGATCCACTTGTACTGACTTTGCCTTCTGGAAGGTTCTGGAAGGATGATAGTGGGGTGAACAGGCAGTGGCTTGGGTGGTTGTTGTCCTTGATGATCTTTTTGGCCTTCCTGTGACATCGGGTGGTGTAGGTGTCCTGGAGGGCAGGTAGTTTGCCCCCGGTGATGCGTTGTGCAGACCTCACTACCCTCTGGAGAGCCTTACGGTTGTGGGCGGTGCGGTTAACATACCAGGCGGTGATACAACCCGCCAGGGTGCTTTCAATTGTGCGTCTGTAAAAGTTTGTGAGTGGTTTTTAGTGACAGCCTCTTGCGCCTTCTTCACCACACTGTCTGTCATGCAAATTAATTATTTAAAAATCATACAATTTGATTTTCTGGATTTTTGTTTTAGATTCCGTCTCTCACAGTTGAAGTGTACCTATGATAAAAATTACAGACCTCTACATGCTTTGTAAGTAGGAAAACCTGCAAAATCGGTAGTGTATCAAATACTTGTTCTCCCCACTGTACCTCTCGTATCTGAGCCGTTGAATTGCGATTCTACTTTGTCTCTATACTGACGCTTAGCTTGTTTGATTGCCTTGCGGAGGGAATAGCTACACTGTTTGTATTCGGTCATGTTTCCTTGCCATGATTAAAAGCAGTGGTTCGTGCTTTCAGTTTTGCGTGAATGCTGCCATCAATCCACGGTTTCTGGTTGGGGAAGGTTTTAATAGTCACCGTGGGCACAACATCACCGATACACTTGCTAATAAACTCGCTCACCAAATCAGTGTATACATCAATGTTGTTGTTCGACGCTATTTTGACATCCCTGGTTGCACATTCGATATGCTGATTTCAAGTTTAGGGAGCCTTGTTTTCAGATTAGCCTTGTTAAAATCCCCAGCTACAATAAATGCATCCTCAGGATATCTGGTTTCCAGTTTACATAGAGTCAAATGAAGTTCTTTCAAGGCCTTCGATGTGTCTGCTTGGGGGGAATGTACACAGCTGTGATTATAATCGAAGAGAATTCTCTTGGTAGATTATGCGGTCGGCATTTGATTGTAATTAATTATTGGTCAGGTGAACAAAAGGACTTGAGTTCCTGTATGTTGTTATTTTTATTTATTTATTTATTTTTTTATTTATTGTTTTTACCTTTATTTAACCAGGCAAGTCAGTTAAGAACAAATTCTTATTTTCAATGACGGCCTGGGAACAGTGGGTTAACTGCCTGTTCAGGGGCAGAACGACAGATTTTGTACCTTGTCAGCTCGGGGGTTTGAACTCTCAACCTTCCAGTTACTAGTCCAACGCTCTAACCACTAGGCTACCCTGCCGCACTCATTAATCATAAGGCATACACCCCCGCCCTTCTTACCAGAGAGATGTTTGTTTCTATAGCTGTTTCTATTGTTTCTAAGCTATAACACAGGCTAGCTATGACCTGGTACTGTAACACTAGCTGGCTATGACCTGGTACTGTAACACAGGCTGGCTATGACCTGGTACTGTAACACAGGCTAGCTATGACCTGGTACTGTAACACAGGCTAGCTATGACCTGGTACTGTAACACAGGCTAGCTATGACCTGGTACTGTAACACAGGCTAGCTATGACCTGGTACATTAACACAGGCTAGCTATGACCTGGTACTGTAACACAGGCTGGCTATGACCTGGTACTGTAACACAGGCTAGCTATGACCTGGTACTGTAACACAGGCTAGCTATGACCTGGTACTGTAACACAGGCTAGCTATGACCTGGTACTGTAACACAGGCTAGCTATGACCTGGTACTGTAACACAGGCTAGCTATGACCTGGTACTGTAACACAGGCTAGCTATGACCTGGTACTGTAACACAGGCTAGCTATGACCTGGTACTGTAACACAGGCTAGCTATGACCTGGTACTGTAACACAGGCTGGCTATGACCTGGTACTGTAACACAGGCTAGCTATGACCTGGTACTGTAACACAGGCTAGCTATGACCTGGTACTGTAACACAGGCTGGCTATGACCTGGTACTGTAACACAGGCTAGCTATGACCTGGTACTGTAACACAGGCTAGCTATGACCTGGTACTGTAACACAGGCTAGCTATGACCTGGTACTGTAACACAGGCTGGCTATGACCCTGGTACTGTAACACAGGCTAGCTATGACCTGGTACTGTAACACAGGCTAGCTATGACCTGGTACTGTAACACAGGCTAGCTATGACCTGGTACTGTAACATAGGCTAGCTATGACCTGGTACTGTAACACAGGCTGGCTATGACCTGGTACTGTAACACAGGCTAGCTATGACCTGGTACTGTAACACAGGCTAGCTATGACCTGGTACTGTAACACAGGCTAGGTATGACCTGGTACAGTAACACAGGCTGGCTATGACCTGGTACTGTAACACAGGCTAGCTATGACCTGGTACTGTAACACAGGCTAGCTATGACCCGGTACTGTAACACAGGCTGGCTATGACCTGGTACTGTAACACAGGCTAGCTATGACCTGGTACTGTAACACAGGCTGGCTATGACCTGGTACTGTAACACAGGCTAGCTATGACCTGGTACTGTAACACAGGCTAGCTATGACCTGGTACTGTAACACAGGCTAGGTATGACCTGGTACTGTAACACAGGCTAGCTATGACCTGGTACTGTAACACAGGCTGGCTATGACCTGGTACTTTAACACAGGCTAGCTATGACCTGGTACTGTAACACAGGCTAGCTATGACCTGGTACTGTAACACAGGCTAGCTATGACCTGGTACTGTAACACAGGCTAGCTATGACCTGGTACATTAATACAGGCTAGCTATGACCTGGTACATTAACACAGGCTAGCTATGACCTGGTACTGTAACACAGGCTAGCTATGACCTGGTACTGTAACACAGGCTAGCTATGACCTGGTACTGTAACACAGGCTGGCTATGACCTGGTACTGTAACACAGGCTGGCTATGACCTGGTACTGTAACACAGGCTGGCTATGACCTGGTACTGTAACACAGGCTGGCTATGACCCGGTACTGTAACACAGGCTAGCTATGACCTGGTACTGTAACACAGGCTGGCTATGACCTGGTACTGTAACACAGGCTAGCTATGACCTGGTACTGTAACACAGGCTAGCTATGACCTGGTACTGTAACACAGGCTAGCTATGACCTGGTACTGTAACACAGGCTAGCTATGACCTGGTACTGTAACACAGGCTAGCTATGACCTGGTACTGTAACACAGGCAATACAGGGAGACCCCAACATGTTTAGTGGCCGTAATCAAATCAAATCTAACTTTATTATTCACGTGCTGAATACAACAGGTGTAGTAGACCTAACAGTGAAATGCTGACTGACAAGCCCTTAACCAACAATGGAGTTCAAGAAAGAGTTATGAATATATTTACCAAATAAACTAAAGTTAAAAAATAATAAAAAGTAACACAATACAGTAACAATAACAAAGCTGTATACAGGGGGTACAGTACAGAGTCAATGTGGAGGCTATATACAGGGGGTACCAGTACAGAGTCAATGTGGAGGCTATATACAGGGGGTACCGGTACAGAGTCAATGTGGAGGCTATATACAGGGGGTACCGGTACAGAGTCAATGTGGAGGCTATATACAGGGGGTACCGGTACCGAGTCAATGTGGAGGTTATATACAGGTACTGTAACACAGGGTACCGGTACAGAGTCAATGTGGAGGTTATATACAGGGGTACCGCTACAGAGTCAATGTGGAGGCTATATACAGGGGGTACTGGTACAGAGTCAATGTGGAGGCTATATACAGGGGGTACCGGTACAGAGTCAATGTGGAGGCTATATACAGGGTGTTACAGTACAGAGGTAATGTGGAGGCTATATACAGGGGGTACCAGTACAGAGTCAATGGGGAGGCTATATACAGGGGGTACCAGTACAGAGTCAATGGGGAGGCTATATACAGGGGGTACCGGTACCGAGTCAATGTGGAGGCTATATACATGGGGTACCAGTACAGAGTCAATGTGGAGGTTATATACAGGGGGTACCAGTACAGAGTCAATGTGGAGGCTATATACAGGGGGTACCGGTACAGAGTCAATGTGGAGGCTATATACAGGGTGTTACAGTACAGAGTCAATGTGGAGGCTATATACAGGGGGTACCAGTACAGAGTCAATGGGGAGGCTATATACAGGGGGTACCAGTACAGAGTCAATGGGGAGGCTATATACAGGGGGTACCGGTACCGAGTCAATGCGGGGGTACAGGTTAGTTGAGGTAATTTGTGCATGTAGGTAGGATAATAAACAGCAAGTAGCAGCAGAGTAATAACAAATGGGGAGATGACAATGTAAATATGGCTATTTGATTAATTGTTTGGGCTTTCCTCTGACACCGCCTGGTATAGAGGTCCTGGATGGCAGGAAGCATGACCCCAGTGATGTACTGGGCTGTACGCACTACCCTCTGTAGCACCTTATGGTTCAGTTGCCGAGCAGTTGCCATACCAGGCGATGATGCTCTCGATGGTGCAGCTGTTGAACTTTTTGAGGATCTGGGGACCAATGCCAAATCTTTTCAAATCTTTTCCTGAGAGGGAAAAGGTGTTGTCATGCCCTCTTCACGACTGTCTTGGTGTGCTTGGACCGTGATAGTTCGTTGTTGATGTGGACACTCGACCAGCTCCACTACAGCTCCGTTGATGTTAATGGGGGCCCGTTCGTGTTAGACCCGTAACCAGCAGGGTAGTCTAGTGGTTAGGGTGTTGGACCCGTAACCAGCAGGGTAGCCTTGTTGTTAGTAACCAGCAGGGTAGCCTAGTGGTTAGAGTGTTGGACCCGTAACCAGCAGGGTAGCCTTGTTGTTAGTAACCAGCAGGGTAGCCTTTTCCTGTAGTCCACAATCATCTCCTTTGTCTTGCTCACATTGAGGGAGAGGTTGTCCTCCACTGCCGTGTTTGGCCGTGCAGTCGTGAGTGAACAGGGATTACAGGCCCCGCAGCTTTGTGAATGTTGACTTGTTTAACTTCTTGAAACTCCCCATCCCGGATCCGGGATCGTGACTAAAGCCTCAGGCTCATTAGCATAACGCAACGTTACCGATTTCTGAAAATCGCAAATAAAATTAAAATAATGCGTTACAGAGTCAATTAGCCTTTTCTTAACAACACTGTCATCTCAGATTTTCAAAATATGCTTTTGAACCATAGAAATTGACTAATTTGTGTAAGAGTATGCAAAGCTAGCATAGCATTTTGTGTAGCATGTAGCACGCAACATTTTCACAAAAACCAGATAACCAAATAAATAAAATAATTTACCTTTGAAGAGCTTCTGATGTTTTCAATGAGGAGAGTCTCAGTCACATACCAAATGCGCAGTGTTTCCTGAAAGCGTCTGTGTGTAGGAGAAATCGTTCCGTTTTCTACATTGCGTCTGGCTACAGGGGGAAACGAACCGAAAATGCAGTCACCTACAACGTGAAACTTTTTCCGGATTAACTACATAATATCAGCGAAACATGGCAAACGTTGTTTGGAATCAATCCTCAAGGTGTTTTTTCACATATCTCTTCATTGACATGCAGTTCGTGGAAGCTTGCTTTCCTCTCTGTGTCCCATGGAAAAATACTGGCAGGTGACTTTTGGTTCAATTTCGGCGCAGGACACCGGGCGGACACGTGGTAAATGTGGTCTGTTATGGTCAATCTTCCAATGATCTGCCCACAAATACGTCACAATGCTGCAGACACCTTGGGAAACGACAGAAAGGGCTGACTAATTCCTCTTGCGTTCACAGCCATATAAGGAGATCTTGAAAAACAGAGCCTCAAAAATCCTTGTCATTTCCTGGATGCCATCTCATCTTGGTTTTGCCTGAAGCTCACGTTTTAGGACACGCACAGAGAAGATCTTTGTATTTCTGGACACGTCAGAGTGTTTTCTTTCGAACGGTAGCAATTATATGCATTGTCTTGCATCTTTTTGTGACAAAATATCTTGTTTACTGCCGTGTTTGGCCGTTTTTCATCCAAAAATGAAGGGATTGCGCCCCCAGAGCATCAACAGGTTAAAGGTCTTGCTCACATCGGCTACCGAGAGCGGTATAACACAGTAGTCCGGAACAACTGTTGCTCTCATGCATGCTTCAGTGTTGCTTGCCTCGAAGCGAGCATTAAAGGCATGTAGCTCTTCTGGTAGGCTCGCGTCACTGGGCAGCTCGCCCCTTGGTTTCCCTTTGTAGTCCGTAATAGTTTTCAACCCTGCTACATTCGACGAGTGTCATAGCCGTTGGAGTAGGATTCAATCTTAATCCTGTATTGACCCTTGCTTGTTTGATGGTTTGTCTAAGGGTGTAGTGGGATTTCATATAAGCATCCGGGTTAGAGTCCCGCTGCTTGAAAGCGGCAGCTCTAGCCTTTAGCTCGGTGCGGATGTTATCTGTAATCCATGGCTTCTGGTTGGGATACAGTGGGGCAAAAAAGTATTTAGTCAGCTACCAATTGTGCAAGTTCTCCCACTTAAAAAAGATGAGAGAGGCCTGTAATTTTCATCATAGGTACACTTCAACTATGACAGACAAAATGAGAAAAAAAATCCAGAAAATCACATTGTAGGATTTTTAATGAATTTATTTGCAAATTATGGTGGAAAATAAGTATTTATCTGGTTTATAAATCTCTCGTAACAACAACCAACACTGGTTCTCAGCCTCATCTCTCTTCTCTCAGCAAACATCTCCTTTCTGAGTAACAACACTGGCTTATATTGCTTCAGAAAGAGTCTGTGATTGAAGGCAGCTGTTTCTGACAAGAGATCTGGTCAGCTCCAATCATCATTGGGGCCGACCAATCAGCTGCTTGGGGGAATCCAGGAAGCCATTTTTCTGAAACACACACACATACAAATACACAAACCAGAACACAGGAACTGGGGAACGTAACATTTTGTGTGGTTTTGTGTTTGTGTGGTTTTGTGTTTGTGTGGTTTTGTGTTTGTGTGGTTTTGTGTTTGTGTGGTTTTGTGTTTGTGTGGTTATGTGGTTATGTGTTTGTGTGTGTGTGTGTATGTGTGTTGTGTGGTTATGTGTTTGGTGTGTGTGTGTGTGTCGTGTATGTGTGTGTGTATGTGTGTGTGGTTGTGTGTGTGTGTGTGTGTGTGTGTGTGTGTGTGTGTGTGTGTGTGTGTGTGTGTAGAAGGAACAGAGAGGTGTGTGTGGGGTTATGTGTTTGGTGTGTGTGTGGTTTTGTGTTTGTGTGGTTTTGTGTTTGTGTGGTTATGTGGTTATGTGTTTGTGTTTGGTGTTTGTTTGTGTGGTGTGTTCGTGTGGTTATGTGTGTGGTTATGTGTTTGGTGTGTGTGTGTGGTTATGTGTGTGTGTGTGTGTGTGTCGTGTATGGTGTGTGTGTGGTGTATGTGAACAGTGTGTGTGTGTGTGTGTGTGTGTGTGTGTGGTTATGTGTGTGTGTGTGTGTGTGTCTGACAACAACTGTCTGAAGTTTTACACCTCAACCACCAGAGGGTAGCATTCTCCAACTAAAGGTATGAGCACCTTGTGTTTCTGATGGAAATAGAAGGAACAGAGAGGAATGTCGAAGCCTCATATCCACTACAAGACCATGGTGCTACAGAACCCACAGAACAGAGGACCTGTCCCTCCCTACCTTCAGGTTATCTACAGAACAGCAACTGTCCTCCCTACCTTCAGGTTATCTACAGAACAGAGGACCTGTCCTCCCTACCTTCAGGTTATCTACAGAACAGCAACTGTCCCTCCCTACCTTCAGGTTATCTACAGAACAGAGGACCTGTCCCTCCCTACCTTCAGGTTATCTACAGAACAGAGGACCTGTCCCTCCCTACCTTCAGGTTATCTACAGAACAGAGGACCTGTCCTCCCTACCTTCAGGTTATCTACAGAACAGAGGACCTGTCCCTCCCTACCTTCAGGTTATCTACAGAACCCACAGAACAGCAACTGTCCCTCCCTACCTTCAGGTTATCTACAGAACAGAGGACCTGTCCCTCGCTACCTTCAGGTTATCTACAGAACAGAGGACCTGTCCCTCGCTACCTTCAGGTTATCTACAGAACAGCAACTGTCCCTCCCTACCTTCAGGTTATCTACAGAACAGAGGACCTGTCCCTCCCTACCTTCAGGTTATCTACAGAACAGCAACTGTCCTCCCTACCTTCAGGTTATCTACAGAACAGCAACTGTCCTCCCTACCTTCAGGTTATCTACAGAACAGAGGACCTGTCCTCCCTACCTTCAGGTTATCTACAGAACAGAGGACCTGTCCCTCCCTACCTTCAGGTTATCTACAGAACAGAGGACCTGTCCCTCCCTACCTTCAGGTTATCTACAGAACAGCAACTGTCCCTCCCTACCTTCAGGTTATCTACAGAACAGAGGACCTGTCCCTCCCTACCTTCAGGTTATCTACAGAACAGAGGACCTGTCCCTCCCTACCTTCAGGTTATCTACAGAACAGAGGACCTGTCCCTCCCTACCTTCAGGTTATCTACAGAACAGAGGACCTGTCCCTCCCTACCTTCAGGTTATATACAGAACAGAGGACCTGTCCTCCCTACCTTCAGGTTATCTACAGAACAGAGGACCTGTCCTCCCTACCTTCAGGTTATCTACAGAACAGAGGACCTGTCCCTCCCTACCTTCAGGTTATCTACAGAACAGAGGACCTGTCCCTCCCTACCTTCAGGTTATCTACAGAACAGAGGACCTGTCCCTCCCTACCTTCAGGTTATCTACAGAACAGAGGACCTGTCCCTCCCTACCTTCAGGTTATCTACAGAACAGAGGACCTGTCCCTCCCTACCTTCAGGTTATCTACAGAACAGCAACTGTCCTCCCTACCTTCAGGTTATCTACAGAACAGAGGACCTGTCCCTCCCTACCTTCAGGTTATCTACAGAACAGCAACTGTCCTCCCTACCTTCAGGTTATCTACAGAACAGCAACTGTCCCTCCCTACCTTCAGGTTATCTACAGAACAGCAACTGTCCCTCCCTACCTTCAGGTTATCTACAGAACAGAGGACCTGTCCCTCCCTACCTTCAGGTTATCTACAGAACAGCAACTGTCCTCCCTACCTTCAGGTTATCTACAGAACAGCAACTGTCCCTCCCTACCTTCAGGTTATCTACAGAACAGAGGACCTGTCCTCCCTACCTTCAGGTTATCTACAGAACAGAGGACCTGTCCCTCCCTACCTTCAGGTTATCTACAGAACAGAGGACCTGTCCCTCCCTACCTTCAGGTTATCTACAGAACAGAGGACCTGTCCTCCCTACCTTCAGGTTATCTACAGAACAGCAACTGTCCTCCCTACCTTCAGGTTATCTACAGAACAGAGGACCTGTCCCTCCCTACCTTCAGGTTACCTACAGAACAGAGGACCTGTCCCTCCCTACCTTCAGGTTATCTACAGAACAGAGGACCTGTCCTCCCTACCTTCAGGTTATCTACAGAACAGAGGACCTGTCCCTCCCTACCTTCAGGTTATCTACAGAACAGAGGACCTGTCCTCCCTACCTTCAGGTTATCTACAGAACAGAGGACCTGTCCTCCCTACCTTCAGGTTATCTACAGAACAGAGGACCTGTCCCTCCCTACCTTCAGGTTATCTACAGAACAGAGGACCTGTCCCTCCCTACCTTCAGGTTATCTACAGAACAGAGGACCTGTCCCTCCCTACCTTCAGGTTATCTACAGAACAGAGGACCTGTCCCTCCCTACCTTCAGGTTATCTACAGAACAGAGGACCTGTCCCTCCCTACCTTCAGGTTATCTACAGAACAGAGGACCTGTCCTCCCTACCTTCAGGTTATCTACAGAACAGCAACTGTCCTCCCTACCTTCAGGTTATCTACAGAACAGAGGACCTGTCCCTCCCTACCTTCAGGTTATCTACAGAACAGAGGACCTGTCCTCCCTACCTTCAGGTTATCTACAGAACAGAGGACCTGTCCTTCCCTACCTTCAGGTTATCTACAGAACAGAGGACCTGTCCCTCCCTACCTTCAGGTTATCTACAGAACAGAGGACCTGTCCCTCCCTACCTTCAGGTTATCTACAGAACAGAGGACCTGTCCCTCCCTACCTTCAGGTTATCTACAGAACAGAGGACCTGTCCCTCCCTACCTTCAGGTTATATACAGAACAGAGGACCTGTCCCTCCCTACCTTCAGGTTATATACAGAACAGAGGACCTGTCCCTCCCTACCTTCAGGTTATCTACAGAACAGAGGAACTGTCCCTCCCTACCTTCAGGTTATCTACAGAACAGAGGACCTGTCCCTCCCTACCTACCTTCAGGTTATCTACAGAACAGAGGACCTGTCCCTCCCTACCTTCAGGTTACCTACAGAACAGAGGACCTGTCCCTCCCTACCTTCAGGTTATCTACAGAACAGAGGACCTGTCCCTCCCTACCTTCAGGTTATCTACAGAACAGAGGACCTGTCCCTCCCTACCTTCAGGTTATCTACAGAACAGAGGACCTGTCCCTCCCTACCTTCAGGTTACCCACAGAACAGAGGACCTGTCCCTCCCTACCTTCAGGTTATCTACAGAACAGAGGACCTGTCCCTCCCTACCTTCAGGTTATCTACAGAACAGAGGACCTGTCCCTCCCTACCTTCAGGTTACCTACAGAACAGAGGACCTGTCCCTCCCTACCTTCAGGTTATCTACAGAACAGAGGACCTGTCCTCCCTACCTTCAGGTTACCTACAGAACAGAGGACCTGTCCTCCCTACCTTCAGGTTATCTACAGAACAGAGGACCTGTCCCCTCCCTACCTTCAGGTTATCTACAGAACAGAGGACCTGGTCCTCCCTACCTTCAGGTTACCCACAGAACAGAGGACCTGTCCCTCCCTACCTTCAGGTTATCTACAGAACAGAGGACCTGTCCCTCCCTACCTTCAGGTTATCTACAGAACAGAGGACCTGTCCTCCCTACCTTCAGGTTATCTACAGAACAGAGGACCTGTCCCTCCCTACCTTCAGGTTATCTACAGAACAGAGGACCTGTCCCTCCCTACTGACTATGACTGGTCCACCTAGCTATCTGGAGATGAATGTCCTGACTATGACTGGTCCACCTAGCTATCTGGAGATGAATGTACTGACTATGACTGGTCCACCTAGCTATCTGGAGATGAATGTACTGACTATGACTGGTCCACCTAGCTATCTGGAGATGAATGTACTGACTATGATAGATATCTGGTCCACCAAGCTATCTGGAGATGAATGTACTGACTATGACTGGTCCACCAAGCTATCTGGAGATGAATGTACTGGCTATGATAGATATGTGGTTGTCCCACCTAGCTATCTGGAGATGAATGTACTGACTATGACTGGTCCACCTAGCTATCTGGAGATGAATGTACTGACTATGACTGGTCCACCTAGCTATCTGGAGATGAATGTACTGACTATGACTGGTCCACCTAGCTATCTGGAGATGAATGTACTGACTATGACTGGTCCACCTAGCTATCTGGAGATGAATGTCCTGACTATGACTGGTCCACCAAGCTATCTGGAGATGAATGTACTGACTATGATAGATATGTGGTTGTCCCACCTAGCTATCTGGAGATGAATGTACTGACTATGACTGGTCCACCTAGCTATCTGGAGATGAATGTACTGGCTATGACTGGTCCACCTATGTGGTTGTCCCAGCTATCTGGAGATGAATGTACTGACTATGACTGGTCCACCTAGCTATCTGGAGATGAATGTACTGACTATGACTGGTCCACCTAGCTATCTGGAGATGAATGTCCTGACTGTGAGTCTCTCTGGACAAGAGGGTCTGCTAAATGACTAACATGTAAAACAATTGAACTATCTTGATCCGTGTTTGTTTCTCAGGCTCTAATACCTGTTCGTTGTTGTCTCCTGTCTCCCCAGGTGATGGTTCGTCGCTGGACGGCCAGGGAGGGTCAGGTGAGAAGATCAAACGCCGTGTCAAGACACCGTACTCCCTGAAGAGGTGGCGCCCCTCCACCTGGGTGGTCTCCATGGATACGCAGGTTGGAGAGGTAAACAACAACGGAACCTGTCGCTCCAAGTCCTCCACTGCCGTCTACCTGGTAGGAGGGGGGACTACCACAGCCACCATGACCTCTGACCCCTGTGACCCTGGCATGACCTGCCTGTGAACCCTGACCCCTGGAGGAGGGTGTGATAACAGGTGGGCAGTGTGTTGCAGAAATGCCAGCTGCCTGTTTGCCAACTACACCCAGCTGGCTACTACCCTTTGTGTGGTCGGCTACCTCAATGACTTTAACAACTTGGGGTGTATCAGATGCCACCAAATGTAATTGTTTTTAGGGCAGAATGTGTTGCTCTAACCTCCCACACCTCCATAGCTGGCAACTTTTTTTCATTACGCTGGCTACATTCGATTGTCGGGAACACATTGAGGAGGGCGTGGCCTCCTTAGGCTACGGCTGCGTCTGCAATAACACCCTATTCCCTATGTAGTGCACTACTTTCGACTATCGATATGGTCGATAGGGTAGTGCGTCTGTTGTGAATAGGGTGCCATTTGAGGCGTTGCCTACCTGTATGACAGCATGCTCCGGTTTCCTGATTTCCTGGTTCAAATTCCGTCAGAAGGAGAAGAAACGATGTGACTGCAAGAGAATCAATTGTCAAGAAAGAAGCACTTATAAATTATGATATTCTTTTCTTCTCAACTTTTTCTTTACTTTGAAGAACTTTAAAACAGAATATAGCTATGCAGCAACATTGGCTTCAGTTGCTTCCATTATAAATGCTGTTCCACATAAATCATTGTATGATTGTACGTATGGCTGTTTTTTGAATTTTGAAAAATGTTGTTTTATTGTTTTCGCACTTCAAAAAAAAAAAAAAAAAAGTGATGTCAATCATCTAGTGACCATGGTAATGACTGGTCTAAAAAACACGAAGAGAAATGACAAGACTGATCAAGCAGGGGCAGTGGGTCTTTAAGACTGGGTTAGATGCTCATTTTTTTCCAGTTATGTTTATGCATAGTACATTCAGTAATGTTATATTTTTATTATTTAACTAGGCAAGTCGGTTTCAGAACAAATTCTCATTTACATTGACCGCCAATGCCGGGCCAAACCCGGACGATGCCGGTCCAATTGTGCGCCGCTCTATGGGACTCCCGATCACGGCCGGATGTGATACAGGCTGGATTCGAACCAGGGACTGTAGTGCACTGAGATGCAGTGCCTTAAACCGCTGCGCCACTCGGGAGCCCCCATTTATGCTTTAGTACATTCAATCATGTTTAAGTATTTGTTTTTACATCAATCTGTATATCCTACGTTTTTCCATCACATTTTTAAATGTCCGATAGGCTTTAGCGTTGAAGTTTAAACCATTTGTAATTGTGTTGTATTCTTTGCAGCGGTTACTTCTGTTGTTATTATGACATTGTAAACAGTGCACTTATTATTATCATTAGTAGTAGCTGTCCTGCTCTCTGTCACATGTCCCTGAATGAGACAGCTGTCGATAAGGACGTGAGGTATCTGCAGCTCTCTACAAGGACATTAGAGATGTCTGCAGCTCTCTACAAGGACATTAGTTA
Organism: Oncorhynchus masou masou; assembly: GCF_036934945.1. NCBI lineage: Eukaryota > Metazoa > Chordata > Actinopteri > Salmoniformes > Salmonidae > Oncorhynchus > Oncorhynchus masou. The sequence goes on from NW_027015545.1 coordinate 48,041, forward strand.
TCTGCAGCTCTCTACAAGGACATTAGAGATAACTGCAGCTCTCTACAAGGACATTAGTTATCTGCAGCTCTCTACAAGGACATTAGAGATATCTGCAGCTCTCTACAAGGACATTAGTTATCTGCAGCTCTCTACAAGGACATTAGAGATGTCTGCAGCTCTCTACAAGGACATTAGAGATATCTGCAGCTCTCTACAAGGACATTAGAGATATCTGCAGCTCTCTACAAGGACATTAGAGATGTCTGCAGCTGTCTACAAGGACATTAGAGATGTCTGCAGCTCTCTACAAGGACATTAGAGATATCTGCAGCTCTCTACAAGGACATTAGATATATCTGCAGCTCTCTACAAGGACATTAGAGATGTCTGCAGCTCTCTACAAGGACATTAGTTATCTGCAGCTGTCTACAAGGACATGGGATTTTGTTCTGTTACAAAAAGAAATTAGCGACAGTTTAACGTCAGTCTACTCCGACTGACCTTTGAACTCCTCTTGAGAAGACTCGTCATTATTCTAAACCTTTCACTGTTCTCTCTACCCAGTCAGTCCCCTGCCGAGCTTAATAAACCACACCAATTATTGGTATACAGTCTGAATCAAAGCACTGCAAAAAAAAAAAAAGCCAGAATGTTGAATAAAATGACATTTGAGCTTCCGTTGCCAGTTGTCTGTCCGGTTGGTCCATCAGCTGGTTGAAATATCCACAGTAGTAGTATTTAACAGACTTTTTAGAGAGCTTGTAATACCTTTGAAAACGCTTGACGCCTTGACGCATGCACAGCGCCATGTAAACACCGGACTTGGGACAGTAGGCGTCGCCTGGCGGTACCACGTGCCTTTGGGTCATGAGCAACAGAAAGGGATTTGCCACACACAGAGATGTGCATTTTGAAGTCTGTTTAATAATAAACTGCATTGTTGGAAAAGGACCTGTCAGTCAGCCTTTCACTGTTAGTCTACACCTGTCGTCTACAGAAATATGTGACTATTAACATTGGATTGATTTGAGAACTGTGGATATTTTGTCTTAAATTTCAACCAGCTGAAGGACCAACCTTATGGACAATCGGCAGAGTAAGTTCAAATGTAATTGTATTAAACATTCGTCACTGACAAGGGATGTTTAGGTTTTTTTCTTATGTAAATGTGCGTAGCTATGCTGTACATAGACAGTCAGTCCTCTACTCTATTCACCATGCTCTAGTCTAGACTACTGGAGGAGGGTTAACAGACAGTCAGTCCTCTACTCTATATTCACCATGCTCTAGTCTAGACTACTGGAGGAGGGTTAACAGACAGTCAGTCCTCTACTCTATATTCACCATGCTCTAGTCTAGTCTAGACTCCTGGAGGAGGGTTAACAGTCAGTCCTCTACTCTATATTCACCATGCTCTAGTCTAGACTACTGGAGGAGGGTTAACAGACAGTCAGCCCTCTACTCTATATTCACCATGCTCTAGTCTAGTCTAGACTCCTGGAGGAGGGTTAACAGTCAGTCCTCTACTCTATATTCACCATGCTCTAGTCTAGACTCCTGGAGGAGGGTTAACAGTCAGTCCTCTACTCTATTCACCATGCTCTAGTCTAGACTCCTGGAGGAGGGTTAACAGACAGTCCTCTACTCTATATTCACCATGTTCTAGTCTAGACTACTGGAGGAGGGTTAACAGTCAGTCCTCTACTCTATTCACCATGCTCTAGTCTAGACTACTGGAGGAGGGTTAACAGAGAGTCAGCCCTCTACTCTATATTCACCATGCTCTAGTCTAGTCTAGACTCCTGGAGGAGGGTTAACAGACAGTCCTCTACTCTATATTCACCATGTTCTAGTCTAGTCTAGACTCCTGGAGGAGGGTTAACAGACAGTTAGTCCTCTACTCTATATTCACCATGCTCTAGTCTAGTCTACTGGAGGAGGGTTAACAGACAGTCAGCCCTCTACTCTATATTCACCATGCTCTAGTCTAGTCTACTGGAGGAGGGTTAACAGACAGTTAGTCCTCTACTCTATATTCACCATGCTCTAGTCTAGTCTAGACTCCTGGAGGAGGGTTAACAGACAGACATGTTACTGACTATATTCACCATGCTCTAGTCCCACATTCCATTTAGACTCCTGGAGGAACAGAACTGGTTAACTAATTTATAGACAGTCAGAACCCTCTACCTCTATATTCACCCTACAATAAATGTTAACTTTTTGGAAAGTCAAGTCATATTGTTAAATGTGTTTTTGGTTTGGAGGAGGGTTAATGTTCTATACAAATGTTAGTCCATTCTCCACTTTATATTCACCATGCCTGTCTAGTTCTACTGACATGTCAGGGTTAACAGTCAGGGTTCTTCTCTATGATTCACCATGCTCTTGATGTCTAGACTCCTTGATGGGAGGGTTCTTCTCTTGATGGGTCAGTCCTCTCTCTATTCACCATGCTCTAGTCTAGTCTAGTCAGGGTTCTCTTCTCTTGAGGAGGGTTAACAGACAGTCAGTCCTCTACTCTATATTCACCATGCTCTAGTCTAGACTACTGGAGGAGGATTAACAGAGAGTCAGGGTTCTCTACTCTATATTCACCATGCTCTAGTCTAGACTCCTGGAGGGGGTTAACAGACAGTCAGTTCTCTTCTCTATTCACCATGCTCTGAGTCTAGACTACTGGAGGAGGGTTTAACAGACAGTCAGCCCTCTACTCTATATTCACCATGCTCTTGAGTCTAGTCTAGACTCCTTGGGTCAGGGTTCTTCTCTTGATGTGTCAGGGTTCTCTACTCTATTCACTCATGCTCTTGAGTCTAGACTACTGGATGTGAGGGTTAACAGACAGTCAGGGCCCTCTACTCTTGATATTCACCATGACCTAGTCTAGACTCCTGGAGCTTCTCTTCTCTTGACCTGTCAGGTTAACTTGATGTGTCAGGTCCTCTACTCTATTCACCTGTCAGGTTCTAGTCTGATGTGTCAGACTCTCTGGGGGATGGTTAACAGACCAATTGGACATGTTAGCTGACTAGTGGGTTGGGTAACATCATTCTATCCCACATTCCATTTCAGCTGTGCTATGAACAGAACTGTAAATTACTACTAATTTATAGCTACGTAAACCTACATGGAACCCACCCACATACCTGGTCAGGGTTATAACTTGATGTAAGGGTTCTCTTCTACAATAAACTGTTAACTTTTTGGAAAGTTTATCAATCTACATATTGTTAAATGTGTTTTTGGTTTGGAGAGGAGAGAGTTCTCTGAATGTTCTATACAAATGTTAAGGTAAACATTCTCCACGTTTTGATGCGTCAGGGTTCTCTTCTCTTGACCTGTCAGGGTTCTTTTCTCTTGACATGTCAGGGTTCTCTTCTCTTGATGTGTCAGGGTTCTCTTCTCTTGACCTGTCAGGGTTCTCTTCTCTTGATGTGTCAGGGTTCTCTTCTCTTGACCTGTCAGGGTTCTCTTCTCTTGATGTGTCAGGGTTCTCTTCTCTTGATGTGTCAGGGTTCTCTTCTCTCGACCTGTCAGGGTTCTCTTCTCTTGATGTGTCAGGGTTCTCTTCTCTTGATGTGTCAGGGTTCTCTTCTCTTGATGTGTCAGGGTTCTCTTCTCTCGATGTGTCAGGGTTCTCTTCTCTTGACGTGTCAGGGTTCTCTTCTCTTGATGTGTCAGGGTTCTCTTCTCTTGATGTGTCAGGGTTCTCTTCTCTTGATGGGTCAGGGTTCTCTTCTCTTGATGGGTCAGGGTTCTCTTCTCTTGATGTGTCAGGGTTCTCTTCTCTTGACGTGTCAGGGTTCTCTTCTCTTGAAGATTGATGTTGGAGACGAAAACTAAAGCCAAAACCCAAGTATTCTCATCTGTCACGTTTTTTTTAAATATATATTTTTTACATTTTCAACAATACTCTGATGTAAAATCAATCAAAATGTTTCTCTTCTGTTGACATTTGTGAGCCCCTGTTTCTCCTCGTCTGGTATATAGCTGTCTAACTCACATGGTTCTATTCCACTGAGGACTAACCCCACAGTGGACCGCAAGTGTTTTATGTTAGCGTCAACGCCTGGTGTTGTTGTGTTTCCAGCACTGGGGTAAATCCTCATTGGAAATGCGACACTAATGTGTTTATGTGTTATAGGCTCACCTCTTTGGTGTAAGTAATTGTGTGTATATATAGATAGTGCAGTTACCTAGATATACTATACATACTGAAACATACAGTGGCTTCAGAAAAAATCCCCTCGACTTATTCCGCATTTTGTTTTGCAGTCTGAATTCAAAATGGATGAAATATTCATTTAATAATATTTATCAAATATTCACCAATCGACACACCCCATAATGACAAAGTGAAAACGTGTTTTTTTAAAACATTTTTGCAAATACTGACTAGAATACTTTGTAGAAACGGCAATTACAGCGGTGACTCTTTCTGAGCTTTGCACACCTGGATTGTACAATATTTGCCCATTATTCTTTAAACAATTCTTCAAGCTCTGTCAAGTTGATTGTTGATCATTATTAGATAACCATATTCAAGTCTTGCCATAGATCTTCAAGCCGATTTAAGTCAAAACTGTAACTAGACCACTCAGGAATATTCGATATCTTCTTGGTAAGTAACTCCAGTGTATATTTGGCCTTGTGTCTTAGGTTATTGTCCTGCTGAAAGGTGAATTCATCTTCTCATTGTCTATTGGAACACTGAACCAGACTTTCCACTAGGATTTTGGCTGTGCTTATAGCTGTCTACCGTTTATTGTCCTTGCCAATGACAAGCATACCCATAACATGATGCAGCAACCGCCATGCTTGAAAATATGAAGTGGTACTGAGTGATGTGTTGTGTTGGATTTGCCCCAAACAAAACGCTTTGTATTCAGGACAAAACGTTTATTTCTTTGCCGAAATATTTTCAGTTTTACTTAAGTGCCTTGTTGCAAACAGGAGGCATGTTTTGGAGTATTTTTATTCTGTACAGGCTTTATTCTTTTAACTCTGTCATTTAGGTTAGTATTATGGAGTAACTACAATGTTGATCCATCCTCAGTTGTTTTCTCCTATCACAGTCATTTAAACTCTGTAACTGTTTTAAGGTCACCATTGGCTTCATGGTGAAAATCCCTGAGCGGTTTCCTTCCTCTCTGGCAACTGAGTTAGGAAGGACGTCTGTATCTTTAGTGAGTGGGTGTATTGATACACCATCCAAAGCCTAATTATAACTTCACTGTGCTTAAAGAGATATTACACATTTCACCCATCTACCAACCAGTGCCCTTCTTTGCGAGGCATTGAAAAATCTCCTTGGTCTTTGTGGTTGAATATGTGTTTGAAATTCACTGCTCGATTGAGGGACCTTACAATTATCTGTATGTGTTGGGGTACAGAGATGAGGTAGTCATTCAAAAATCATGTTAACCAATATATTTGAACATGGAATGAGTCCATGCAACTTATTATGCGATTTGTTAAGCACACTTTTATTTCGGCTTACCATAAAGGGGTTGAATACTTATTGACTCAAGACATTTCAGCTTAAAATGTTTTATTAATTTAAAAAAGATTATACTAACAAAATTCCGCTTTGACATTATGGGGTATTGCGTGTAGATCAGGTATTGTGTATTGTGTATTACATTGTAATTCAGGCTGTAAACCGTTTTAAAATCAGGCTGTAAACCATTTTAAAATCAGGCTGTAAACCATTTTAAAATCAGGCTGTAAACCATTTTAAAATCAGGCTGTAAACCATTTTAAAATCAGGCTGTAAACCATTTTAAATTCAGGCTGTAAACTGTTTTAAAATCAGGCTGTAAACCGTTTTAAAATCAGGCTGTAAACCGTTTTAAAATCAGGCTGTAACAACACAATGTGGGAGAAGTTAAAAAGATGAAATCGTTTCTGAAGGACACTGTACATACAACCGTTGCTATGGGACCAAGAACATTGCTACAGTACTGTGTTGTTTATAGCACACTTATTTATACTGTATCACACTGTAGATATATGCCACTCAGAAAGCATGCAGAACATTATTAAGGTCATTACGGTAAGATTATAAATGAACCATATGAAATAAAGATGAGAGGAATATTAAAACAGGGATTTTACCACTGAGAAAGTCATGTGGTCTGTATGACTAATTTGGACTAGATATATACCTTATTCATCACTGACTCCATCCAATCTACGTCCCACATAAAGTATTCTATTGTGGACCCTTCAATTTCTACCCTACTCAGTGATATTCTGATATAACAATGTCATATTTAAGTCCGGAACTACTGACTGCTGCAGACAGAATCCTAAGGCTTTGTGAACTTTTGAGTGCTGTGTTTTAATATGCAAAAAACAGGTTACTATACAATACATTGTCCTGACTGACACTGCTGTATCCATCACTGATATCCATTCACATCTTAACAACTGCCAAATACATTACAATATATTTTGTTTGGTCTGGAAATTACTTTTGTAAAACTGGGTTGTCTGTCACCTTAAAAAAGAAAATGACTTGAAAAGTGATTAAACAGTGGGTCCAGGGTGAATGTCGGATGTGTTGTTGTGGTTATAGTGAGCTGTTTGTCAAATGGCATCCTACTCGTCATACTGTGTAGCGCACTACTTTTGACCAGGGCCCATAGAGGTCAGGGCCCATAAAGGTCAGGGCCCATAGAGGTCAGGGCCCATAGAGGTCAGGGCCCATAGAGGTCAGGGCCCATAGGGTCAGGGCCCATAGAGGTCAGGGCCCATAGGGTTAGGGCCCATAGAGGTTAGGGCCCATAGAGGTCAGGGCCCATAGAGGTCAGGGCCCATAGGGTCAGGGTCCTGAGGGTCAGGGCCCATAGGGTTAGGGCCCATAGAGGTTAGGGCCCATAGAGGTCAGGGCCCATAGAGGTCAGGGCCCATAGGGTCAGGGCCCATACAGGTCAGGGCCCATAGAGCTCAGAGTCCTGAGGGTTAGGGCCCATAGAGTTCAGGGCCCATAGGGTAAGGGCCCATAGGGTTAGGGCCCATAGAGGTCAGGGCCCATAGGGTCAGGGCCCATAGAGGTCAGGGCCCATAGGGTCAGGGACCATACAGGTCAGGGCCCATAGAGCTCAGAGTCCTGAGGGTTAGGGCCCATAGAGTTCAGGGCCCATAGGGTTAGGGCCCATAGAGCTCAGAGTCCTTAGGGTTAGGGCCCATAGGGTCAGGGCCCATAAGGTCAGGGCCCATAGAGCTCAGAGTCCTGAGGGTTAGGGCCCATAGAGTTCAGGGCCCATAGGGTAAGGGCCCCTAGGGTTAGGGCCCATAGAGGTCAGGGTCCGTAGGGATAGGGCCCATAGAGGTCAGGGACCATAGGGTCAGGGCCCATAGGGTTAGGGCCCATAGGGTTAGGGCCCATAGGGTCAGGGCCCATAGGGTCAGGGCCCATAGGGTTAGGGCCCATAGGGTTAGGGCCCATAGAGGTCAGGGCCCATAGGGTTAGGGCCCATAGGGTTAGGGCCCATAGGGTCAGGGCCCATAGGGTTCAGGGCCCATAGGGTTAGGGCCCATAGGGTTAGGGCCCATAGGGTTAGGGCCCATAGAGCTCAGGGCCCATAGAGCTCAGGGCCCATAGGGTTAGGGCCCATAGAGGTCAGGGCCCATAGGGTTCAGGGCCCATAGGGTCAGGGCCCATAGGGTTAGGGCCCATAGAGCTCAGGGCCCATAGGGTCAGGGCCCATAGGGTTAGGGCCCATAGAGGTCAGGGCCCATAGGGTTCAGGGCCCATAGAGCTCAGGGCCCATAGAGCTCAGGGCCCATAGGGTCAGGGCCCATAGAGCTCAGGGCCCATAGGGTCAGGGCCCATAGAGCTCAGGGCCCATAGGGTTAGGGCCCATAGAGCTCAGGGCCCATAGGGTTAGGGCCCATAGGGTTAGGGCCCATAGAGCTCAGGGCCCATAGGGTCAGGGCCCATAGGGTTCAGGTCAAAAGTAGTGCACTCCATGGGGAATAAGTAGGGTGCTACCTGGGGGACACAATTCGTGTTGAAGTAGATGGTTTCCTTCAGAGCTCTGTCCTGTATCTCTGCTTGGCCCTAAAACCAACTGTTTTCTATTGAAGTTTGTAAGCGCTTTGAAATAAAAGAACAAATGATATCTCATACTCTAGCCTGCTCTGGAAATGTTTAAAAATGCAATTGTCGATGAAAGAAAGCCTGCATTACATTACCCCATTGATTAAAGATTATATTACTGAGAATAGATTTTTACCATGTCAATTGACTTCTTAACTTCAAATGTTTCCCAAATGGCACCCTATTCTCTACATAGGGCACTACTTTTGACTAGAGCACTCTGGCCCCTGGTTAAAAGTAGTGCACTTTGTAGGGAATAGGGTGCCATTTGGGTTGCTGACAATTAAATAAGCCTTGTGTTTGGATTGTGTAACTGAAGGTCAGGGCTGGAGTTGATCCCTGGACGAGTGGGTCTCATCTTTACACGCATTTTGCTACATTCGCAATAATCATTTGCCAACCATTTATATGTGCCCAATAAAATTTGATTTGAAAATGTTTTATTTGATTTCATCCTACACTAGTAGACATCATGCTACACTAGTAGACCTCATCCTGCACTAGTAGACCTCATCCTACACTAGTAGACCTCATCCTGCACTAGTAGACCTCATCCTACACTAGTAGACCTCATCCTGCACTAGTAGACCTCATCCTGCACTAGTAGACCTCATCCTACACTAGTAGACCTCATCCTACACTAGTAGACCTCCTCCTATACTAGTAGACCTCATCCTGCACTAGTACACCTCATCCTGCACTAGAAAACTTCATCCTACACCAGTAGGCCTCATCCTATACTAGTAGACCATACCCTACACTAGTATACCTCCTCCTATACTAGTAGACATCATCCTGCACTAGTAGACCTCCTCCTAAATTAGTAGACCTCATCCTACACGAGTATACCTCATCCTATACTAGTAGACCTCATCCTATACTAGTAGACCTCATCCTATACTAGTACACCTCATCCTGCACTAGTAGACCTCCTCCTACACTAGTAGACCTCATCCTATACTAGTAGACCTCATCCTATACTAGTAGACCTCATCCTATACTAGTAGACCTCATCCTATACTAGTAGACCTCATCCTATACTAGTACACCTCATCCTGCACTAGTAGACCTCATCCTATACTAGTAGACCTCATCCTATACTAGTAGACCTCATCCTATACTAGTAGACCTCCTCCTATACTAGTACACCTCATCCTGCACTAGTAGACCTCATCCTATACTAGTAGACCTCATCCTATACAAGTAGACCTCATCCTACACTAGTAGAACTCATCTTGCACTAGAAAACCTCATCCTACACTAGTAGATCTCATCCTGCATTAGTAGACCTCATAGACGTCATCATATACTAGTAGACCTCCTCCTATACCAGTAGACCTCCTCCTATACTAGTAGACCTCATCCTGCACATAGACCTCCTCCTATACCAGTAGACCTCCTCCTATACTAGTAGACCTCATCCTGCACTAGTAGACCTCCTCCTATACTAGTAGACCTCATCCTATACTAGTAGACCTCATCCTACACGAGTATACCTCATCCTATACTAGTAGACCTCCTCCTATACTAGTAGACCTCATCCTATTACAGTATACCTCATCCTATACTAGTAGACCTCCTCCTATCCAGTAGACCTCCTCCTATACTAGTAGACCTCATCCTATACCTAGACCTCCTCCTATACCAGTAGACCTCCTCCTATACTAGTAGACCTCATCCTGCACTAGTAGACCTCCTCCTATACCAGTAGACCTCCTCCTATACTAGTAGACCTCATCCTGCACTAGTAGACCTCCTCCTAAACTAGTAGACCTCATCCTACACTAGTATACCTCATCCTATACTAGTAGACCTCATCCTATACTAGTAGACCTCATCCTATACTAGTAGACCTCATCTTGAATGATGAGGGCCTCATCAAGGCAATTTTGGGGGGTATAATATGATTCTCAGCTATAGAGAACTGCAACAACAACTTTTTTTTGTAGCTTGTTCAAAACACACTCTTTACCAAAGTAGTCTTGTACCGTTTGTTAGTTCTTGCCACTACACATCCAGGGATTTCAGTGGAAATATAATCTCAATCTGAAATTGATGGGACTGTTGATTAAAATGTTAGGCAATGGATGCAACTGTGTTTAGATTCACTATCATTAGAGCATTCATGGCTTGCCATTACATAATTGAAACATGTTAAATATAGTTTGTTTATCATTCGAAATGTAATTGATTGGTCACCAATACATTATTACCACTTTATAGCGCAATAGGGGAAAGTTGCTTAAATAAACCATGTATTGTGCGTGTGATCAATTCTAAGGCGGGCTTTTAATTGACGAGCCAATGAGAAGTTCTCAGAGGGATAGTGTTAGCCAATGAGAGGCAGGGAGTACGTGGTCAGCAGGAGACGTTAGCTGCGTGGCTGTGAAATCGTTTCAGCCTGCTTCGGTCACGGATGTGGGGCGATAAGGAGCGACCGGTGGAATATGTAGAAGCGTTAGGGAATAACCTAACTGGATAGGCTCTCTCGACAAATGACATATATTGAAATATAGGCTAGGATTTACACTGATTCATATGCCGAGATCGTAATAGCAGTTTTTTTCGTTATTGTTTTTTTGTTTTTTTACTATTGAGAACAAATAATGTCTCAAAGAGTGAGAAGAAACGGGTCTCCGACATGTATGCCAAGCGGCGAAACCGGTGGTGGAGTCGGCGCTACAACTGGCGTCTCGGGAGCTTCGGGGGGCAGTGTGTTCAGTCGCCTCCTGCCCATGAAAGCGACGGTTCCGTTCCAACTGAAACCGCAGATACAGCCCCCCCTGTTGACCAGGTCTGTGCAGGGTACCGCTAGTGGATGCAGTAGCCCCTCGCCCACCAACACTGGGAACGGTAAATTCCACACTAGTGGATGCAACGCCAGCGAAGCACCTGAAACGCGCACGTCGACGTCATTGAGTCGCAGCCCCACTCGTGCTGTTGTCAACTCATCATCAACAGCTGTGGTTCTGGTCTCCTCGCCAGCCACCACCCCTCTGCCTTCTCTGTCACCGCTGTCTCCTTCCATCGGCTATGCCTCGGGCGCGGTGGGACAGGCCGGGACAGGGACTCCCTCCTCCCCATCCGCCAGAGTCAGCCCCCTCGCCAACACCACCGTGTCTGGTCACTCTGTCGCTGCATCGGGGTCCAACTCTGCCACATCCCGAGCCGCTCAAACACAATCACCCCTCGCTCCTGTTGCAGCGCCACCTCCACAACATGTAACTTCCCCAGTGATCTCACCTGCACCTTACGCCAATATTCACACCTACGGATCTAGTAGTTTCAGTCTGGGTCCCCCCCCTGTTAACACCGCAGACGGCTCCCCCTGCTACTCCCCCACCCAGCAGCTACACTGGCCGTCAGACTGCCCGATCCTGGCGACCCCTTTACAGCAACAGCCTTTCTCGCCTTTTTCTCCGTCTTCATCCTCTTTGTCATCTTTTGGCGGTCAGCAGGGCAGAGCGATGCCCCAGGCAGCGCCACAGCGCTGGTCCCCCGGACTGGAACAGAACCGACTGTCTCCTGAGAGAGTCAGCCCCAGCTCGCCAAATGGAGGTGAAGTTTACATCGTTAAAGTATTTTTTGGTCGTGAACTGCACTTCATACATTCTCCAGGTTGTTCTGCTGTTCTGTCTGTACCCAGATACATATGACAAACACTCTTTTCATGCCACTTCAATAAATAAGTTACTTTTTCAGAGCAGGTAAGGAGAACTCATGCAGCAGGTTGGGACACTGAGGTTAAGGTTAGGAAAAGGGTTTGTGAAGATGTTCTCCTAACCTGCTACGAAAATCACTTTGTATGAAAGTGGTGTGAAAAGTGTGTCCCCTTTACATATCTTTCACTCCAGTATCCCTGAACATTGTATTGACACTGTCCCTCTATATAACTACTGTCTCTCTATATAACTACTGTCTCTCTATATAACTACTGTCCCTCTATATAACTACTGACCCTGTATATAGCTACTGTCCCTCTATATAACTACTGTCCCTCTATATAACTACTGTCTCTCTATATAACTACTGTCTCTCTATATAACTACTGTCCCTCTATATAACTACTGACCCTGTATATAGCTACTGTCCCTCTATATAACTACTGTCCCTCTATATAACAACTGTCTCTCTATATAACTACTGTCCCTCTATATAACTACTGTCACTCTATATAACTACTGTCCCTCTATATAACTACTGTCCCTCTATATAACTACTGTCTCTCTATATAACTACTGTCTCTCTATATAACTACTGTCCCTCTATATAACTACTGACCCTGTATATAACTACTGTCCCTCTATATAACTACTGTCCCTCTATATAACTACTGACCCTGTATATAACTACTGTCCCTCTATATGACTACTGTCCCTCTATATAACTACTGACCCTGTATATAACTACTGTCCCTCTATATAACTACTGTCCCTCTATATAACTACTGACCCTCTATATAACTACTGTCCCTCTATATAACTACTGACCCTGGAACTGTCCTTCTATATAACTACTGTCCCTCTATATAACTACTGACCCTCTATATAACTACTGTCCCTCTATATAACTACTGTCTCTCTATATAACTACTGTCCCTCTATATAACTACTGTCACTCTATATAACTACTGTCCCTCTATATAACTACTTACCCTGGAACTGTCCCTCTATATAGCTACTGTCCTTCTATATAACTACTGTCCCTGTATATAACTACTGTCCCTCTATATAACTACTGACCCTGGAACTGTCCCTCTATATAACTACTGTCCCTCTATATAACTACTGTCCCTGGAACTGTCCCTCTATATAACTACTGTCCCTGGAACTGTCCCTCTATATAACTACTGACCCTCTATATAACTACTGACCCTCTATATAACTAATGTCCCTCTATATAACTACTGACCCTGGAACTGTCCCTCTATATAACTACTGTCCCTGGAACTGTCCCTCTATATAACTACTGACCCTCTATATAACTACTGACTCTCTATATAACTAATGTCCCTCTATATAACTAATGTCCCTCTATATAACTACTGTCCCTCTATATAACTACTGACCCTCCCTGTATATAGCTACTGACCCTCTATATAACTACTGACCCTCTATATAACTACTGTCCCTCATATAACTACTGACCCTGTATATAACTACTGTCCCTCTATATAACTACTGACCCTCCCTGTATATAACTACTGTCCCTCTATATAACTACTGACCCTCCCTGTATATAACTACTGTCCCTCTATATAACTACTGACCCTCTATATAACTACTGACCCTGGAACTGTCCCTCTATACAACTACTGTCCCTCTATATAACTACTGTCCCTCTATATAACTACTGTCCCTCTATATAACTACTGTCCCTCTATATAACTACTGACCCTCTATATAACTATGGTCCCTCTATATAACTACTGACCCTCTATACAACTACTGACCCTGGAACTGTCCCTCTATATAGCTACTGTCCTTCTATATAACTACTGTCCCTCTATATAACTACTGTCCCTGTATATAACTACTGTCCCTCTATATAACTACTGACCCTGGAACTGTCCCTCTATATAACTACTGACCCTCTATATAACTACTGCCCTCTATATAACTACTGTCCCTCTATATAACTACTGTCCCTGGAACTGTCCCTCTATATAACTACTGACCCTCTATATAACTACTGACCCTGGAACTGTCCCTCTATATAACTACTGTCCCTGGAACTGTCCCTCTTTATAACTACTGACTCTATATATAACTACTGACCCTCTATATAACTAATGTCCCTCTATATAACTACTGACCCTGTATATAACTACTGTCCCTCTATATAACTACTGACCCTCTATATAACTAATGTCCTTCTATATAACTACTGTCCCTCTATATAACTACTGACCCTGGAACTGTCCCTCTAGATAACTACTGACCCTGGAACTGTCCCTCTATATAACTACTGTCCCTGGAACTGTCCCTCTATATAACTACTGTCCCTCTATATAACTACTGTCCCTCTATATAACTACTGACCCTGGAACTGTCCCTCTATATAGCTACTGTCCTTCTATATAACTACTGTCCCTCTATATAACTACTGTCCCTGTATATAACTACTGTCCCTCTATATAACTACTGACCCTGGAACTGTCCCTCTATATAACTACTGACCCTCTATATAACTACTGACCCTCTATATAACTAATGTCCCTCTATATAACTACTGACCCTGTATATAACTACTGTCCCTCTATATAACTACTGACCTTCCCTGTATATAGCTACTGACCCTCTATATAACTACTGTCCCTCTATATAACTACTGTCCCTCTATATAACTACTGTCCCTCTATATAACTACTGTCCCTGTATATAACTACTGTCCCTGTATATAACTATTGTCCCTCTATATAACTACTGTCCCTCTATATAACTACTGACCCTGTATATAGCTACTGTCCCTCTATATAACTACTGACCCTGTATATAACTACTGACCCTGTATATAACTACTGTCCCTGTATATAACTACTGTCTCTCTATATAACTACTGTCTCTCTATATAACTACTGTCCCTCTATATAACTACTGACCCTGTATATAACTACTGTCCCTCTATATAACTACTGTCCCTCTATATAACTACTGACCCTGTATATAACTACTGTCCCTCTATATGACTACTGTCCCTCTATATAACTACTGACCCTGTATATAACTACTGTCCCTCTATATAACTACTGTCCCTCTATATAACTACTGACCCTCTATATAACTACTGTCCCTCTATATAACTACTGACCCTGGAACTGTCCTTCTATATAACTACTGTCCCTCTATATAACTACTGACCCTCTATATAACTACTGTCCCTCTATATAACTACTGTCTCTCTATATAACTACTGTCCCTCTATATAACTACTGTCACTCTATATAACTACTGTCCCTCTATATAACTACTTACCCTGGAACTGTCCCTCTATATAGCTACTGTCCTTCTATATAACTACTGTCCCTGTATATAACTACTGTCCCTCTATATAACTACTGACCCTGGAACTGTCCCTCTATATAACTACTGCCCTCTATATAACTACTGTCCCTCCCTGGAACTGTCCCTCTATATAACTACTGTCCCTGGAACTGTCCCTCTATATAACTACTGACCCTCTATATAACTACTGACCCTCTATATAACTACTGACCCTGGAACTGTCCCTCTATATAACTACTGTCCCTGGAACTGTCCCTCTTTATAACTACTGACTCTATATATAACTACTGACTCTCTATATAACTAATGTCCCTCTATATAACTACTGTCCCTCTATATAACTACTGTCCCTCTATATAACTACTGACCCTCCCTGTATATAGCTACTGACCCTCTATATAACTACTGACCCTCTATATAACTACTGTCCCTCATATAACTACTGACCCTGTATATAACTACTGTCCCTCTATATAACTACTGACCTGTATATAACTACTGTCCCTCTATATAACTACTGTCCCTCTATATAACTACTGACTGACCCTCCCTCCCTGTATATAACTACTGTCCCTCTATATAACTACTGACCCTCTATATAACTACTGACCCTGGAACTGTCCCTCTATACTATATAACTACTGTCCCTCTATATAACTACTGTCCCTCTATATAACTACTGTCCCTCTATATAACTACTGTCCCTCTATATAACTACTGACCCTCTATATAACTATGACCCTCTATATAACTACTGTCCCTCTATATAACTACTGACCCTGCTACTGTCCCTCTATATAACTACTGTCCCTCTATATAACTACTGTCCCTCTATATAACTACTGTCCCCCCTCTATATAACTACTGTCCCTGTATATAACTACTGTCCCTGTATATAACTACTGTCCCTGTATAACTATTGTCCCTCTATATAACTACTGTCCCTCTATATAACTACTGACCCTCTATATAACTACTGACCCTCTATATAACTACTGACCCTAACTGTCCCTCTATATAACTACTGACCCTGTATATAACTACTGACCCTGGAACTGTCCCTCTATATATAGCTACTGTCCCTCTATTTATAACTACTGACCCGATATATAACTAGTAGTACTACTGTCCCTCTATGATAGTAGTAGT
Organism: Oncorhynchus masou masou; assembly: GCF_036934945.1. NCBI lineage: Eukaryota > Metazoa > Chordata > Actinopteri > Salmoniformes > Salmonidae > Oncorhynchus > Oncorhynchus masou. The sequence continues at coordinate 64,286 of NW_027015545.1, forward strand.
AGTACTACTGTCCCTCTATATAACTACTGTATATAGTGATAGTAGAAGTGATAGTAGTAGTGGTAGTAGACTAGTAGTAGACTAGTAGTAGTAGTAGTAGTGGTAGTAGTAGTAGTGGTAGTAGTAGTAGTGGTAGTAGTAGTGATAGTAGTAGTGGTAGTAGTAGTGATAGTAGTAGTGGTAGTAGTAGTAGACTAGTAGTAGTGATAGTAGTAGTGATAGTAGTCGTGGTAGTAGACTAGTAGTAGTAGTAGTAGTAGTAGTTGTAGTGATAGTAGTAGTGGTAGTAGACTAGTAGTAGTAGTAGTAGTAGTAGTAGTAGTAGTAGTAGTAGTAGTAGTAGTAGTAGTAGTCGTGGTGGTAGTGGTAGTAGTAGTGATAGTAGTAGTGGTGGTAGTAGTGATAGTAATAGTAGTAGTGGTGGTAGTAGGAGTAGTAATAGTAGTAGTAGTAGTAATGGTGGTAGTAGTAGTAGTAGTAGTAGTGGTGGTAGTAGTAGTAGTAGTAGTAGTAGTAGTAGTAGTAGTGGTGGTAGTAGTAGTAATATTAGTAGTAGTAGAAGTAGTAGTAGTAGTAGTAGTAGCAACAGTAGTAGTAGTGGTAGTAGATTAGTAGTAGTAGTAGTAGTGATAGTAGTAGTGGTAGTAGACTAGTAGTAGTAGTAGTAGTAGTAGTAGTAGTAATGATATTAGTAGTGGTAGTAGTAGTAGTGGTGGTAGTGGTAGTAATAGTAGTGGTATTAGTAGTAATAGTGGTAGTAGTAGTAGTAGTGGTAGTAGTAGTAGTAGTAGTAGTAGTAGTAGTAGTAGTGGTGGTAGTAGTAGTAGTAGTAGTAGTAGTAGTAGTAGTAGTAGTGGTGGTAGTAGTAGTAATAGTAATAGTAGTAGTAGTAGTAGTAGTAGTAGTAGTAGCAACAGTAGTAGTAGTAGTAATAGTAGTAGTAGTAGTAGTAGTAGTAGTAGTAGTAGCAACAGTAGTAGTAGTGGTAGTAGACTAGTAGTAGTAGTAGTAGTGGTAGTAGATGAGTAGTAGTAGTAGTAGTAGTGGTGGTAGTAGTAGTAATAGTAATAGTGGTAGTAGTGGTAGTAGTAGTAGTGGTATTAGTAGTAATAGTGGTAGTAGTAGTAACAGTAGTAGTGGTGGTAGTAGTAGTAGTAATAGTAGTGGTAGTGGTGGTAGTAGAAGTGGTGGTAGTAGTAGTAACAGTAGTAGTAGTGGTAGTAGTAGTAACAGTAGTAGTAGTAATAGTAGTAGTAGTGGTAGTGATAGTAGTAGTAGTAGTAGTATTAGTAGTAGTAGTAGTAGTGGTGGTAGTAGAAGTGGTGGTAGTAGTAGTAGTAGTAGTAGTAGTAGTGGTGGTAGTAGAAGTAACAGTAGCATGAGACGGAGTCTACAACCCACACAAGTGGCTCAGGTAGTGCAGCTCATCCAGGATGGCACATCAATGCGAGCTGTGGCAAAAAGGTTTGCTGTGTCTGTCAGCGTAGTGTCCAGAGCATGGAGGTGCTACCAGGACACAGGCCAGTACATCAGGAGACGTGGAGGAGGCCGTAGGAGGGAAACAACCCAGCAGCAGGACCGCTACCTCCGCCTTTGTGCAAGGAGGAGCAGGAGGAGCACTGCCAGAGCCCTGCAAAATGACCTCCAGCAGGCCACAAATGTGCATGTGTTTGCTCAAACGGTCAGAAACATTATTATTATTATTATAGAAACAGACTCCATGAGGGTGGTATGAGGGCCCGACGACCACAGGTGGGGGTTGTGCTTACAGCCCAACAACGTGCAGGACGATTGGCATTTGCCAAAGAACAATAAGATTGGCAAATTTGCCATATACAGGGACAGTAGCTATATAGAGGGACAGTAGTTATATACAGGGACAGTAGCTATATACAGGGTCAGTAGTTATATAGAGGGACAGTAGCTATATAGAGGGTCAGAAGTTATATACAGGGTCAGTAGTTATATAGAGGGACAGTAGCTATATACAGGGTCAGTAGTTAGATACAGGGTCAGTAGTTATATACAGGGTCAGTAGTTATATACAGGGTCAGTAGTTAGATACAGGGTCAGTAGTTATATAGAGGGACAGTAGCTATATACAGGGACAGTAGCTATACACAGGGTCAGTAGTTATATACAGGGTCAGTAGCTATATACAGGGTCAGTAGATATATAGAGGGACAGTAGCTATATAGAGGGTCAGAAGTTATATACAGGGTCAGTAGTTATATAGAGGGACAGTAGCTATATACAGGGTCAGTAGTTAGATACAGGGTCAGTAGTTATATACAGGGTCAGTAGTTATATAGAGGGACAGTAGTTATATACAGGGTCAGTAGTTATATAGAGGGACAGTAGCTATATACAGGGACAGTAGCTATACACAGGGTCAGTAGCTATACACAGGGTCAGTAGTTATATACAGGGTCAGTAGTTATATACAGGGTCAGTAGTTATATAGAGGGACAGTAGCTATATACAGGGTCAGTAGTTAGATAGAGGGACAGAAGCTATATACAGGGTCAGAAGTTATATACAGGGTCAGTAGTTAGATACAGGGTCAGTAGTTATATACAGGGTCAGTAGTTATATACAGGGTCAGTAGTTATATACAGGGTCAGTAGTTATATAGAGGCACAGTAGCTATATACAGGGTCAGTAGCTATATACAGGGTCAGTAGTTATATAGAGGGACAGTAGCTATATACAGGGTCAGTAGTTATATACAGGGTCAGTAGTTAAATAGAGGGACAGTAGTTATATACAGGGACAGTAGTTATATAGAGGGACAGTAGCTATATACAGGGTCAGTAGTTAGATAGAGGGACAGTAGCTATATACAGGGTCAGAAGTTATATACAATGTCAGTAGTTATATAGAGGGACAGTTGGTATATACAGGGTCAGTAGTTAGATACAGGGTCAGTAGTTATATACAGGGTCAGTAGTTATATACAGGGTCAGTAGTTAGATACAGGGTCAGTAGTTATATAGAGGGACAGTAGCTATATACAGGGACAGTAGCTATACACAGGTTCAGTAGTTATATACAGGGTCAGTAGCTATATACAGGGTCAGTAGTTATATAGAGGGACAGTAGCTATATAGAGGGTCAGAAGTTATATACAGGGTCAGTAGTTATATAGAGGGACAGTAGCTATATACAGGGTCAGTAGTTAGATACAGGGTCAGTAGTTATATACAGGGTCAGTAGTTATATAGAGGGACAGTAGTTATATACAGGGTCAGTAGTTATATAGAGGGACAGTAGCTATATACAGGGACAGTAGCTATACACAGGGTCAGTAGTTATATACAGGGTCAGTAGCTATATACAGGGTCAGTAGTTATATAGAGGGACAGTAGCTATATAGAGGGTCAGAAGTTATATACAGGGTCAGTAGTTATATAGAGGGACAGTAGCTATATACAGGGTCAGTAGTTAGATACAGGGTCAGTAGTTATATACAGGGTCAGTAGTTATATAGAGGGACAGTAGTTATATACAGGGTCAGTAGTTATATAGAGGGACAGTAGCTATATACAGGGACAGTAGCTATACACAGGGTCAGTAGTTATATACAGGGTCAGTAGCTATATACAGGGTCAGTAGTTATACACAGGGTCAGTAGTTATATAGAGGCACAGTAGCTATATACAGGGTCAGTAGCTATATACAGGGTCAGCAGTTATATAGAGGGACAGTAGCTATATACAGGGTCAGTAGTTATATACAGGGACAGTAGTTATATAGAGGGACAGTAGCTATATACAGGGTCAGTAGTTAGATAGAGGGACAGTAGCTATATACAGGGTCAGAAGTTATATACAATGTCAGTAGTTATATAGAGGGACAGTTGGTATATACAGGGTCAGTAGTTAGATATAGGGTCAGTAGTTATATACAGGGACAGTAGATATATACAGGGTCAGTAGTTATATACAGGGTCAGTAGTTATATACATTTAACATTTAAGTCATTTAGCAGACGCTCTTATCCAGAGCGACTTACAAATTGGTGAATTCACCTTCTGACATCCAGTGGAACAGCCACTTTACAATAGTGCATCTAAATCATTAAGGGGGGGGGTGAGAAGGATTACTTATCCTATCCTAGGTATTCCTTGAAGAGGTGGGGTTTCAGGTGTCTCCGGAAGGTGGTGATTGACTCCGCTGTCCTGGCGTCGTGAGGGAGTTTGTTCCACCATTGGGGGGCCAGAGCAGCGAACAGTTTTGACTGGGCTGAGCTGGAACTGTACTTCCTCAATGGTAGGGAGGCGAGCAGGCCAGAGGTGGATGAACGCAGTGTCCTTGTTTGGGTGTAGGGCCTGATCAGAGCCTGGAGGTACTGCGGTGCCGTTCCCCTCACAGCTCCGTAGGCAAGCACCATGGTCTTGTAGCGGATGCGAGCTTCAACTGGAAGCCAGTGGAGAGAGCGGAGGAGCGGGGTGACGTGAGAGAACTTGGGAAGGTTGAACACCAGACGGGCTGCGGCGTTCTGGATGAGTTGTAGGGTTTAATGGCACAGGCAGGGAGCCCAGCCAACAGCGAGTTGCAGTAATCCAGACGGGAGATGACAAGTGCCTGGATTAGGACCTGCGCCGCTTCCTGTGTGAGGCAGGGTCGTACTCTGCGGATGTTGTAGAGCATGAACCTACAGGAACGGGCCACCGCCATGATGTTGGTTGAGAACGACAGGGTGTTGTCCAGGATCACGCCAAGGTTCTTAGCGCTCTGGGAGGAGGACACAATGGAGTTGTCAACCGTGATGGCGAGATCATGGAACGGGCAGTCCTTCCCCGGGAGGAAGAGCAGCTCCGTCTTGCCGAGGTTCAGCTTGAGGTGGTGATCCGTCATCCACACTGATATGTCTGCCAGACATGCAGAGATGCGATTCGCCACCTGGTCATCAGAAGGGGGAAAGGAGAAGATTAATTGTGTGTCGTCTGCATAGCAATGATAGGAGAGACCATGTGAGGTTATGACAGAGCCAAGTGACTTGGTGTATAGCGAGAATAGGAGAGGGCCTAGAACAGAGCCCTGGGGGACACCAGTGGTGAGAGCGCGTGGCGAGGAGACAGATTCTCGCCACGCCACCTGGTAGGAGCGACCTGTCAGGTAGGACGCAATCCAAGCGTGGCCGCGCCGGAGATGCCCAACTCGGAGAGGGTGGAGAGGAGGATCTGATGGTTCACAGTATCGAAGGCAGCCGATAGGTCTAGAAGGATGAGAGCAGAGGAGAGAGAGTTAGCTTTAGCAGTGCGGAGCGCCTCCGTGATGCAGAGAAGAGCAGTCTCAGTTGAATGACTAGTCTTGAAACCTGACTGATTTGGATCAAGAAGGTCATTCTGAGAGAGATAGCGGAGAGCTGGCCAAGGACGGCACGTTCAAGAGTTTTGGAGAGAAAAGAAAGAAGGGATACTGGTCTGTAGTTGTTGACATCGGAGGGATCGAGTGTAGGTTTTTCAGAAGGGGTGCAACTCTCGCTCTCTTGAAGACGGAAGGGACGTAGCCAGCGGTCAGGGATGAGTTGATGAGCGAGGTGAGGTAAGGGAGAAGGTCCCCGGAAATGGTCTGGAGGAGAGAGGAGGGGATAGGGTCGAGCGGGCAGGTTGTTGGGCGGCCGGCCGTCACAAGAAGCGAGATTTCATCTGGAGAGAGAGGGGAGAAAGAGGTCAGAGCACAGGGTAGGGCAGTGTGAGCAGAACCAGCGGTGTCGTTTGACTTAGCAAACGAGGATCGGATGTCGTCGACCTTCTTTTCAAAATGGTTGACGAAGTCATCTGCAGAGAGGGAGGGGGGGGGAGGGGGAGGAGGATTCAGGAGGGAGGAGAAGGTGGCAAAGAGCTTCCTAGGGTTAGAGGCAGATGCTTGGAATTTAGAGTGGTAGAAAGTGGCTTTAGCAGCAGAGACAGAGGAGGAAAATGTAGAGAGGAGGGAGTGAAAGGATGCCAGGTCCGCAGGGAGGCGAGTTTTCCTCCATTTCCGCTCGGCTGCCCGGAGCTCTGTTCTGTGAGCTCGCAATGAGTCATCGAGCCACGGAGCGGGAGGGGAGGACCGAGCCGGCCTGGAGGATAGGGGACATAGAGAGTCAAAGGATGCAGAAAGGGAAGAGAGGAGGGTTGAGGAGGCAGAGTCAGGAGAAAGGTTGGAGAAGGTATGAGCAGAGGGAAGAGATGATAGGATGGAAGAGGAAAGAGTAGGGGGAGAGAGAGCGAAGGTTGGGACGGCGCGATACCATCCGAGTAGGGGCAGTGGGAAGTGTTGGATGAGAGCGAGATGGAAAAGGATACAAGGTAGTGGTCGGAGACTTGAAGGGGAGTTGCAGTGAGGTTAGTGGAAGAACAGCATCTAGTAAAGATGAGGTCGAGCGTATTGCCTGCCTTGTGAGTAGGGGGAAGGTGAGAGGGTGAGGTCAAAAGAGGAGAGGAGTGGAAAGAAGGAGGCAGAGAGGAATGAGTCAAAGGTAGACGTGGGGGAGGTTAAAGTCGCCCAGGACTGTGAGAGGTGAGCCGTCCTCAGGAAAGGAGCTTATCAAGGCATCAAGCTCATTGATGAACTCTCCGAGGAACCTGGAGGGCGATAAATGATAAGAATGTTAAGCTTGAAAGGGCTGGTAACTGTGACAGCATGGAATTCAAAGGAGGCGATAGATAGATGGGTAAGGGGAGAGAGAGAGAATGACCACTTGGGAGAGATGAGGATCCCGGTGCCACCACCCCGCTGACCAGAAGCTCTCGGGTGTGCGAGAACACGTGGGCGGACGAAGAGAGAGCAGTAGGAGTAGCAGTGTTATCTGTGGTGATCCATGTTTCCGTCAGTGCCAGGAAGTCGAGGGACTGGAGGGAGGCATAGGCTGAGATGAACTCTGCCTTGTTGGCCGCAGATCGGCAGTTCCAGAGGCTACCGGAGACCAGGAACTCCACGTGGGTCGTGCGCGCTGGGACCACCAGATTAGGTGGCCGCGGCCACGCGGTGTGGAGCGTTTGTATGGTCTGTGCAGAGAGGAGAGAACAGGGATAGATAGACACATAGTTAACAGGGTACAGAAGAGGCTACGCTAATGCAAAGGAGATTGAATGACAAGTGGACTACACGTCTCGAATGTTCAGAAAGTTAAGCTTACGTAGCAAGAATCTTATTGACTAAAATGATTGAAATGATACAGTACTGCTGGAGTAGGCTAGCTGGTAGTGGCTGCGATGTTGACACTACACTAATCAAGTCGTTCCGTCGAGTGTAATAGTTTCTACAGTGCTGCTATTCGGGGGCTAGCTGGCTAGCTAGCAAGGTTGATTGCGTTCCGTTACTTTAAAAGAACGACAATAGCTGGCTGGCTAACCTAGAAAATCGCTCTAGGCTACACAATTGTCTTAGATACAAAGACGGCTATGTAGCTAGCTAGCTACGATCAAACAAAACAAACCGTTGTACTGTAATAGTTACTACAGTGCTGCTATATACAGGGTCAGTAGTTAGATAGAGAGACAGTAGCTATATACAGGGTCAGAAGTTATATACAGGGTCAGTAGTTATATAGAGGGACAGTAGCTATATACAGGGTCAGTAGTTATATACAGGGTCAGTAGTTATATACAGGGTCAGTAGTTATATAGAGGGACAGTAGCTATATACAGGGTCAGTAGTTATATACAGGGTCAGTAGTTATATACAGTGTCAGTAGCTATATACAGGGTCAGTAGTTATATACAGGGTCAGTAGTTATATAGAGGGACAGTAGCTATATACAGGGTCAGTAGTTAGATACAGGGTCAGTAGTTAGATACAGGGTCAGTAGTTATATAGAGGGACAGTAGCTATATACAGGGTCAGTAGTTATACACAGGGTCAGTAGTTATATAGAGGCACAGTAGCTATATACAGGGTCAGTAGCTATATACAGGGTCAGTAGCTATATACAGGGTCAGTAGCTATATACAGGGTCAGCAGTTATATAGAGGGACAGTAGCTATATACAGGGTCAGTAGTTATATACAGGGACAGTAGTTATATAGAGGGACAGTAGCTATATACAGGGTCAGTAGTTAGATAGAGGGACAGTAGCTATATACAGGGTCAGAAGTTATATACAATGTCAGTAGTTATATAGAGGGACAGTTGGTATATACAGGGTCAGTAGTTAGATATAGGGTCAGTAGTTATATACAGGGACAGTAGATATATACAGGGTCAGTAGTTATATACAGGGTCAGTAGTTATATAGAGGGACAGTAGCTATATACAGGGTCAGTAGTTATATACAGAGTCAGTAGTTATATACAGAGTCAGTAGCTATATACAGGGACAGTTCCAGGGTCAGTAGTTATATACAGGGTCAGTAGCTATATACAGGGTCAGTAGTTATATACAGGGTCAGTAGTTATATAGAAGGACAGTAGCTATATACAGGGTCAGTAGTTAGATAGAGAGACAGTAGCTATATACAGGGTCAGAAGTTATATACAGGGTCAGTAGTTATATAGAGGGACAGTAGCTATATACAGGGTCAGTAGTTATATACAGGGTCAGTAGTTATATACAGGGTCAGTAGTTATATAGAGGGACAGTAGCTATATACAGGGTCAGTAGTTAGATACAGGGTCAGTAGTTTTATAGAGGGACAGTAGCTATATACAGGGTCAGTAGTTATATACAGTGTCAGGAGTTATATAGAGGCACAGTAGCTATATACAGGGTCAGTAGTTATATAGAGGGTCAGTAGTTATATAGAGGGACAGTAGAGGGACAGTAGAGGGTCAGTAGTTATATAGAGGGTCAGTAGTTATATAGAGGGACAGTAGCTATATACAGGGTCAGTAGTTAGATACAGGGTCAGTAGTTATATACAGGGTCAGTAGTTAGATACAGGGTCAGTAGTTATATACAGGGTCAGTAGTTAGATACAGGGTCAGTAGTTATATACAGGGTCAGTAGTTATATAGAGTCACAGTAGCTATATACAGGGTCAGTAGCTATATACAGGGTCAGTAGCTATATACAGGGTCAGTAGTTAGATACAGGGTCAGTAGTTATATACAGGGTCAGTAGTTATATAGAGGCACAGTAGCTATATACAGGGTCAGTAGTTAGATACAGGGTCAGTAGTTATATACAGGGTCAGTAGTTATATAGAGGCACAGTAGCTATATACAGGGTCAGTAGCTATATACAGGGTCAGTAGTTATATAGAGGGACAGTAGCTATATACAGGGTCAGTAGTTATATAGAGGGTCAGTAGTTTTATAGAGGGACAGTAGCTATATACAGGGACAGTAGCTATATACAGGGTCAGTAGTTATATAGAGGGACAGTAGCTATATACAGGGTCAGTAGTTAGATACAGGGTCAGTAGTTATATAGAGGGACAGTAGCTATATACAGGGTCAGTAGTTAGATACAGGGTCAGGAGTTATATAGAGGGACAGTAGCTATATACAGGGTCAGTAGTTATAAAGAGGGACAGTAGCTATATACAGGGTCAGTAGTTATATACAGGGTCAGTAGTTATATAGAGGGACAGTAGCTATATACAGGGTCAGTAGTTAGATACAGGGTCAGGAGTTATATAGAGGGACAGTAGCTATATACAGGGTCAGTAGTTATAAAGAGGGACAGTAGCTATATACAGGGTCAGTAGTTATATACAGGGTCAGTAGTTATATACAGGGACAGTAGCTATATACAGGGTCAGTAGTTATATACAGGGTCAGTAGTTATATAGAGGGACAGTAGCTATATACAGGGTCAGTAGTTATATACAGGGACAGTAGCTATATACAGGGTCAGTAGTTATATACAGGGACAGTAGCTATATACAGGGTCAGTAGTTATATACAGGGACAGTAGCTATATACAGGGTCAGTAGCTATATACAGGGTCAGTAGTTATATAGAGGGACAGTAGCTATATACAGGGTCAGTAGTTAGATACAGGGACAGTAGCTATATAGAGGGAGAGTAGCTATATACAGGGTCAGTAGTTAGATACAGGGTCAGTAGTTATATACAGGGTCAGTAGTTATATAGAGGGACAGTAGCTATATTCAGGGTCAGTAGTTAGATACAGGGTCAGTAGTTATATAGAGGGACAGTAGTTATATACAGGGTCAGTAGTTAGATACAGGGTCAGTAGTTATATAGAGGCACAGTAGCTATATACAGGTTCAGTAGCTATATACAGGGTCAGAAGTTATATACAGGGTCAGTAGTTATATAGAGGGAGAGTAGCTATATACAGGGTCAGTAGTTAGATACAGGGTCAGTAGTTATATACAGGGTCAGTAGTTATATAGAGGGACAGTAGCTATATTCAGGGTCAGTAGTTAGTTACAGGGTCAGTAGTTATATAGAGGGACAGTAGTTATATACAGGGTCAGTAGTTATATAGAGGGACAGTAGCTATATACAGGGTCAGTAGCTATATACAGGGTCAGTAGTTATATACAGGGTCAGTAGTTATATAGAGGGACAGTAGCTATATACAGGGTCAGTAGCTATATACAGGGTCAGTAGTTATATACAGGGTCAGTAGTTATATAGAGGGACAGTAGCTATATACAGGGTCAGTAGTTAGATACAGGGTCAGTAGTTATATAGAGGGACAGTAGTTATATACAGGGTCAGTAGTTATATAGAGGGACAGTAGCTATATACAGGGTCAGTAGCTATATACAGGGTCAGTAGTTATATACAGGGTCAGTAGTTATATAGAGGGACAGTAGCTATATACAGGGTCAGTAGTTAGATACAGGGTCAGTAGTTATATAGAGGGACAGTAGCTATATACATGGTCAGTAGTTATATAGAGGGACAGTAGCTATATACAGGGTCAGTAGTTATATAGAGGCACAGTAGCTATATACAGGTTCAGTAGCTATATACAGGGTCAGTAGTTATATAGAGGGACAGTAGTTATATACAGGGTCAGTAGTTATATAGAGGGACAGTAGCTATATACAGGGTCAGTAGCTATATACAGGGTCAGTAGTTATATACAGGGTCAGTAGTTATATAGAGGGACAGTAGCTATATACAGGGTCAGTAGTTATATAGAGGGACAGTAGCTATATACAGGGTCAGTAGTTAGATACAGGGTCAGTAGTTATATAGAGGGACAGTAGCTATATACAGGGTCAGTAGCTATATACAGGGTCAGTAGTTATATAGAGGGTCAGTAGCTATATACAGGGTCAGTAGTTATATACAGGGTCAGTAGTTATATAGAGGGTCAGTAGTTATATAGAGGGACAGTAGCTATATACAGGGACAGTAGTTAGATACAGGGTCAGTAGTTATATAGAGGGACAGTAGCTATATACAGGGTCAGTAGCTATATACAGGGTCAGTAGTTATATAGAGGGTCAGTAGCTATATACAGGGTCAGTAGTTATATACAGGGTCAGTAGTTATATAGAGGGTCAGTAGTTATATAGAGGGTCAGTAGCTATATACAGGGTCAGTAGTTATATACAGGGTCAGTAGTTATATACAGTGTCAGTAGCTATATACAGGGTCAGTAGTTATATACAGGGTCAGTAGTTATATAGAGGGACAGTAGCTATATACAGGGTCAGTAGTTAGATACAGGGTCAGTAGTTATATAGAGGGACAGTAGCTATATACAGGGTCAGTAGTTATATAGAGGGACAGTAGCAATATACAGGGTCAGTAGTTATATAGTTGGACAGTAGCTATATACAGGGACAGTAGTTATATACAGGGTCAGTAGTTATATACAGGGTCAGTAGTTATATAGAGGGACAGTAGCTATATACAGGGTCAGTAGTTATATAGAGGGTCAGTAGTTATATACAGGGTCAGTAGTTATACTACTACTACTACTACTACTACTAGTCTACTACTAGTCTACTACCACTACTACTACCACTACTACTACTACTACTACTATTAGTCTACTACTAGTCTACTATCACTACTACTACTACTACGACTACTTCTACTGCTACTACTACTACTACTACTACTACTACTACTACTACTACTACTACTGCTACTACTACTACTACTACTACTACTACTACTAGTCTACTACCACTACTACTATCACTACTACTACTACTAGTCTACTACCACTACTACTATCACTACTACTACCACTACTACTATCACTACTACTCACTACTACTACCACTACTACTACTACTACTACTAGTCTACTACCACTACTACTATCACTACTACTACCACTACTACTACCTCTTCTAGTTCAGCTTAAGTAAATGATGTGTATAAAAGCAGTATGAGTCAACACATGTAAGACCTTGAGGGAGAACATCAACTTGTTTTGCAATATTGTACAGACTAAACAAAAGTTGTGGGTGTACTTTAAAGTTTGTAACAGTAGTTAGACAAATGCTAAATTATCAACATCAACAGTTGTGATCACTGTAAAGTTATCTCGTATTGTAATATTGGAAAAATACAGGTAGAATTGAGAGGGTCACTGCCCGTCAGGTTGAATTGAGAGGGTCACTGCCCCGTCAGGTTGAATTGAGAGGGTCACTGCCCCGTCAGGTTGAATTGAGAGGGTCACTGCCCCGTCAGGTTGAATATAGAGGGTAACTGCCCCGTCAGGTTGAATTGAGAGGGTCACTGCCCCGTCAGGTTGAATTGAGAGGGTCACGGCCCCGTCAGGTTGAATTGAGAGGGTCACTGCCCCGTCAGGTTGAATTGAGAGGGTCACTGCCCCGTCAGGTTGAATTGAGAGGGTCACTGCCCCGTCAGGTTGAATTGAGAGGGTCACTGCCCGTCAGATTGAATTGAGAGGGTCACTGCCCCGTCAGATTGAATTGAGAGGGGGTCACTGCCCCGTCAGGTTGAATTGAGAGGGTCACTGCCCCGTCAGGTTGAATTGAGAGGGTAACTGCCCCGTCAGGTTGAATTGAGAGGGTCACTGCCCCGTCAGGTTGAATTGAGAGGGTCACTGCCCCGTCAGGTTGAATTGAGAGGGTCACTGCCCCGTCAGGTTGAATTGAGAGGGTCACTGCCCCGTCAGTAATGTGTTGTATTGGAGAGTGCTACTCAGTAATGTGTTGTATTGGAGAGTGGTACTCAGTAATGTGTTGTGTTGGAGAGTGGTACTCGGTAATGTGTTGTGTTGGAGAGTGGTACTCAGTAATGTGTTGTATTGGAGAGTGGTACTCAGTAATGTGTTGTATTGGAGAGTGGTACTCAGTAATGTGTTGTGTTGGAGAGTGGTACTCAGTAATGTGTTGTGTTGGAGAGTGGTACTCAGTAATGTGTTGTATTGGAGAGTGGTACTCAGTAATGTGTTGTATTGGAGAGTGGTACTCAGTAATGTGTTGTATTGGAGAGTGGTACTCAGTAATGTGTTGTATTGGAGAGTGGTACTCAGTAATGTGTTGTGTTGAAGAGTGGTATTCAGTAATGTGTTGTATTGGAGAGTGGTACTCAGTAATGTGTTGTATTGGAGAGTGGTACTCAGTAATGTGTTGTATTGGAGAGTGGTACTCAGTAATGTGTTGTATTGGAGAGTGGTACTCAGTAATGTGTTGTATTGGGGAGTGGTACTCAGTAATGTGTTGTATTGGAGAGTGGTACTCAGTAATGTGTTGTATTGGAGAGTGGTACTCAGTAATGTGTTGTATTGGAGAGTGGTACTCAGTAATGTGTTGTATTGGAGAGTGGTACTCAGTAATGTGTTGTATTGGAGAGTGGTACTCAGTAATGTGTTGTATTGGAGAGTGCCATTTGCCATTTTTCTGTCAGGACCCGGTTACGAACCTGGGTCTCCGGAGTGAGAAACAGTCACTTAACCAACTGAGCCACGAATAGTCAGCAGAACCCAGAAGATGAGGCAGACACAGCAGTACTTAAGACGGTGTATTTAATAAAGTAAAAAGGAGAAGTCCATAAATACAAAGATGGCAAATCCAAAAGGTGGTAGGAATAGCACAAAAAAGCCTCAAGAGACACTCAAAAACAAAAACAGAATTCCACAAGAGCATCCACCGGAATCGACAAGAATACACAGAACACTAGGGCTGGGTGCTAACATACAAACACAGAGCACAGAACTGAGGGAAACTAAGGGTTTAAATACAATCAGGGAAAACGAGGTACAGGTGCAAATAATAATGAGGAACAAGGGAAAAAACATAAGGTCAAAAAGCACAATGGGGGCATCTAGTGACCAAAACCCGGAACAACCCTGGCCAAATCCTGACAGCGGCGTTTAGTGACGATCGACTACACACCCTGCCCACCATGTAGTGCCAAGTAAGAGATGGTTTCATTAGGGTCAGATATGTGTACTAGCTAGCTAGGCTAAAAATGAAAGATGTACTGTCACAGCGGCTAGTGCGCTAGTTGTCTGAATGTCCTTTAGCTAGCTTGCTAACCACTAGCTAGCATGCTAGCAGCATTAGCTGACAAATACTTGAGTAAACAATTCTGGACAGCAATTTTGTTGAGAGCAGTAGCAACGCTTTCAAAAAAGCCGTGGTAGCGAGGATTATCTACATCTACTGAGCAGCTCATGTTGTAGACAGAAGCGCGCTACATGGCAAACCAATCAGAACTCATCTCTCGGCATGTCCAGCCCAGCAGACCAATCAGAACTCATCTCTCAGCATGGCCAGCCCATCACACCAATCAGAACTCATTTTTTCCGGGATGACAGCCCATCATTTAACAATCAGAACTCATAACAATGGCATCAAGTTTGTTATGGCACATGAAAGCCCATGTTCAGACCAAAAAAAACTCATTTTGATTTAATAAAATAACAAAAGTGTCATAGGCCAGCCCATCAGACCAATATATAATAATACATCTGTTTCAGCATGTATTAGCCCATCAGACCAATCTGGAACTCATCTCTCAGCATGGTTCTCCCCTCAGCATCCAGACCTGGAGGTCTGTTCAGGTAAACAGTCCGGTGCGCTATACTATCAGTCCCCTTTGACCTCAGAGTTATAGCGGCCTCTACCTGACTGGCAGTAACTGTCTGGCCAGAGGAAAGAGACTCATTTCTGACCGGCTAAGATGTTCAAGAAGTTGAAGTTCGACCTAATCATATCCTGTTTTAGTAGTTTTGTTTAGTAATCAAACACTAAAACTGTTTAGTCTCGTGATTTAACAATTGTATGGCTCGTATTTATCAATGGCAACAAGTTTGTTATGAAAGCAGTCTGAAAAGTTCATCATGTTCCAGAAGAAATGTACTGGGTTTATATTCCATGATTAGTTGGGGATTAAATACTCCAGCCTTTGATTTAATAAAATAACAAAAGTGTGTCATAGGCTTAGCTTCTGGTCTGGGGTTATCCAGAGTTAGGGGGAGAAGGAAGAACAGCAGGATAGATAATACAGCAGGAGAGATGGGGAGGGGAGAGAACAGCAGGGGAGATGGGGAGGGGAGAGAACAGCAGGGGAGATCTGGCAGGAGAGATGGGGAGGGGGAGAGAACAGCAGGGGAGATGGGGAGGGGAGAGAACACAGGGGAGATCCAGGGGAGATGGGGAGGGGAGAGAGCAGGAGGATGGGGAGGGGAGAGAACCAGGGGAGATGGGGAGGGGAGAGAACATCCAGATCGAGAAGGCAGGGGAGATGGGGAGGGGGAGAGAACCCCAGGAGAGATGGGGAGGGTCTGTTCAGGGGAGATGGGGAGGGGAACAGCAGGAGAGATGGGGAGGGGGAGAGAACAGCAGGAGAGATGGGGAGGGGGTCCCAGGGGAGATGGGGAGGGGGAGAGAACAGCAGGAGAGATGGGGAGGGGGAGAGAACAGCAGGAGAGATGGGGAGGGGGAGAGAACAGCAGGGGAGATGGGGAGGGGAGAGAACAGTAGGAGAGATGGGGAGGGGGAGAGAACAGCAGGGGAGATGGGGAGGGGGAGAGAACCTGATGGGGAGGAGAGAACAGCAGGAGAGATGGGGAGGAGAGAACAGTAGGAAGATGGGAGAGAACAGTTAGGAGAGATGGGGACCTACAGGGGAGATGGGGAGGGGAGAGAACAGCAGGGGAGATGGGGAGGGGAGAGAACCAGGGGAGATGGGGAGGGGGAGAGAACAGCAGGGGAGATGGGGAGGGGGAGAGAACAGCAGGAGAGATAGAACAGCAGGAGAGATGGGGAGGGGGAGAGAACAGCAGGGGAGATGGGGAGGGGAGAGAACAGCAGGAGAGATGGGGAGGGGGAGAGAACAGCAGGAGAGATGGGGAGGGGGAGAGAACAGCAGGGGAGATGGGGAGGGGAGAGAACAGTAGGAGAGATGGGGAGGGGAGAGAACAGCAGGGGAGATGGGGAGGGGGAGAGAAAGTAGGTAGATGGGGAGGGGAGAGAACAGCAGAGGAGATGGGGAGGGGGGAGAACAGTTATGGGGGGGGAGAGAACTCAGGAGAGATGGGGAGGGGGAGAGAACAGTAGGAGAGATGGGGAGGGGAGATTGGGTAGATGGGGAGGGGGAGAGAACAGCAGGAGAGATGGGGAAGAGAAGCAGTCAGTAGGAAGATGACAGCAGGGGAGATGGGGAGGGGAGAGAACAGTAGGAGAGATCAGCACAGAACAGCAGGAGAGATGGGGAGGGGAGAGAACAGTAGGAGAGATGGGAGGGGGGAGATCCAGGGGAGTTAGCAGGAGAGATGGGGGAGAGAGTAGGAGAGAAGGCGGAGAGAACAGCAGGAGAGATGGGGAGGGGGAGAGAACAGCAGGGGAGATGAGTGAGAGTAGGAGGATGGGGAGGGGGAGAGAACTAGGAGAGATGGGGAGGGGGAAGAATAGCAGAGAGAGGGGAGAGAGCAGGAGAGATGGGGAGGGGGAGAGAACAGCACAGATGGGGAGGGGAGAGAACAGGAGAAGGAGAGATGGGGGGAGGGGGAGAGAACAGTAGGAGAGATGGGGAGGGGAGAGAACAGTAGGAGAGATGGGGAGGGGAGAGAACAGCAGGGGAGATGGGGAGGGGGAGAGAACAGTAGGAGAGATGGGGAGGGGGAGAGAACAGCAGGGGAGATGGGGAGGGGAGAGAACAGCAGGAGAGATGGGGAGGGGGAGAGAACAGTAGGAGAGATGGGGAGGGGGAGAGAACAGCAGGGGAGATGGGGAGGGGAGAGAACAGCAGGAGAGATGGGGAGGGGGAGAGAACAGAGGGGAGATGGGGAGGGGGAGAGAACAGCAGGAGAGATGGGGAGGGGAGAGAACAGCAGGAGAGATGGGGAGGGGGAGAGAACAGCAGGGGAGATGGGGAGGGGAGATGGGGATGGGGGGAGAGAACAGCAGGGGAGATGGGGAGGGGGAGAGAACAGATGGGGAGGGAGAGATGGGATGGGGGGAGAGAACAGCAGGAGAGATGGGGAGGGGGAGAGAACAGCAGGAGAGATGGGGAGGGGGAGAGAACAGCAGGGGAGATGGGGAGGGGGAGAGAACAGCAGGGAGATGGGGAGGAGAGAACAGTAGGAGGATGGGGAGGGGAGAGAACAGCAGAGGGGAGATGGGGGGGGAGAGAACAGCAGAGGAGATGGGGAGGGGGAGAGAACAGGGAGATGGGGAGGGGGAGAGAACAGCAGAGGAGATGGGGAGGGGAGAACAGTAGGAGGATGGGGAGGGGAGAGAACAGCAGGGGAGATGGGGAGGGGGAGAGAACAGCAGGAGAGATGGGGAGGGGGAGAGAACAGCAGGAGAGATGGGGAGGGGAGAGAACAGCAGGGGAGATGGGGAGGGGGAGAGAACAGCAGAGGAGATGGGGAGGGGGAGAGAACAGTAGGAGAGATGGGGAGGGGGAGAGAACAGCAGGGAGATGGGGAGGGGAGAGAACAGCAGGGGAGATGGGGAGGGGGAGAGAACAGCAGAGGAGATGGGGAGGAGAGAGTAGGAGAGATGGGGAGGGGGGAGAGAACAGCAGGAGAGGGGGAGGAGAGGAGAGATGGGGAGGGGGAGAGAACAGCAGGGGAGATGGGGAGGGGAGAGAACAGCAGGGAGATGGGGGGGGGAGAGAACAGTAGGGGAGATGGGGAGGGGGAGAGAACAGCAGGGGAGATGGGGAGGGGGAGAGAACATGGGAGATGGGGAGGGGAGAGAACAGCAGAGGAGATGGGGAGGGGGAGAGAACAGTAGGAGAGATGAGGAGGGGAGAGAACAGCAGGAGAGATGGGGAGGGGAGAGAACAGCAGGAAAATAGCAGGGAGGGGCAGGAGAGATGGGGAGGGGAGAGAACAGCAGGGGAGATGGGGAGGGGGAGAGAACAGCAGGAGAGATGGGGAGGGGAGAGAGAGGAGAGATGGGGGAGAGAACAGCAGGGAGATGGGGAGGGGAGAGAACAGCAGGAGAGATGGGGAGGGGGAGAGAACAGCAGGGGAGATGGGGAGGGAGAACAGAGGGGAGAGAACAGCAGGAGAGATGGGGGGGGGGAGAGAACAGCAGGAGAGATGGGGAGGGGAGAGAACAGCAGGAGAGATGGGGAGGGGAGAGAACAGTAGGAGAGATGGGGAGGGGGAGAGAACAGTAGGAGAGATGGGGATGGGGAGGGGGAGAGAACAGCAGGGAGAGATGGGGGAGAGACAGCAGGGAGATGGGGAGGGGGAGAGAACAGCAGGGAGATGGGGAGGGGGAGAGAACAGCAGGGGGATGGGGAGGGGGAGAGAACAGCAGGAGAGATGGGGAGGGGAGAGATGGAGGGGGGGGAGAGAACAGCAGGAGAGATGGGGGAGGGGAGAGAACAGTAGGAGAGATGGAGGAGGGGAGAGAACAGTAGGGAGAGATGGGGAGGGGGAGAGAGCAGGAAAATAGCAGGGAGAGAGAGAACAGCAGGAGAGATGGGGAGGGGGAGAGAACAGCAGGGGAGATGGGGAGGGGAGAACATGGGAGATGGGGGGAGAGAGAACAGCAGGGGAGATGGGGAGGGGGAGAGAACAGCAGAACAGGAGATGGGGGGGAGGAGAGAGGGGGAGAGAGAACAGTAGGAGAGATGGGGAGGGGGAGAGAACAGTAGGAGAGATGGGGAGGGGGAGAGAACAGTAGGAGAGATGGGGAGGGGAGAGAACAGTAGGAGAGATGGGGAGGGGAGAGAACAGGGAGAGATGAGGAGGGGAGAGAACAGCAGGAGAGATGGGGAGGGGGAGAGAACAGCAGGGGAGATGGGGAGGGGAGAGAACAGATGAGAGATGGGGAGGGGGAGAGAACAGAGGAGAGATGGGGAGGGGAGAGAACAGTAGGAGAGATGGGGAGGGGAGAGAACAGCAGGGAGATAGGGAGGGGGAGAGAACAGTAGGAGAGATGGGGAGGGGGAGAGAACAGCAGGGGAGATGGGGAGGGGGAGAGAACAGCAGGGGAGATGGGGAGGGGGAGAGAACAGTAGGAGAGATGGGGAGGGGAGAGAGAACAGTAGGAGAGAGAGAGATGAGGAGATGAGCCCACACATTTTTCACCATGTTTTTACGAAAAGATAGATTTAGAGTTGGATAAACTTGGATTTTTCGTGTGACAGGTGACAGAGAACAACCCATTAGAGAGCTGGCCAGCCCTGCAGAAAAGCCAGCAGATCATATATACACAAACACAGACTGTACTACTTATGGACTCAAACGGGAAATATATACACAAACACACTGTCGCCTAGTGGTTAGAGTGTTGGGCCATAACCGAAAGGTTGCCAGATCGAATCTCCGAGCTGACAATGTCTGTCGTTCTGCCCCTGAACAGGCAGTTAACCCACTGTTCCCGGTAGGCCATCATTGTAAATAAGAATGTGTTCTTAACTGACTTGCCTAGTTAAATAAAAAATACATTTTAAAAACCTCTGTCTGAGGACCAACTAGGAAGGGGGCCATTTATTTGTATTTATGTTTTGTGTGGTGGGGTAGATCAGCTTTAATATTGCAGAAACATTGTACGTTCTATGAATTTAATTGTTTGCGTAATTTCAAATCATCCTTTAAATTTTTTAAATGTATACTTTCCCCCCTCCCCTAACTGGACTAAACTAACGAACAACAATACTTCTACTGCTACTCAAAGCTATTTCGCTCACATCTACGGTACCTGTACTTAAATAATTATGCATTCCTCATTTCAGCGGCCAATCCACCATCCATTCTACCCTTAACTCCAACCCTCCGGTGTCAACAGACAGAATCCACCATCCATTCTACCCTTAACTCCAACCCTCCGATGTCAACAGACAGAATCCACCATCCATTCTACCCTTAACTCCAACCCTCCGGTGTCAACAGACAGAATCCACCATCCATTCTACCCTTAACTCCAACCCTCCGATGTCAACAGACAGAATCCACCATCCATTCTACCCTTAACTCCAACCCTCCGATGTCAACAGACAGAATCCACCATCCATTCTACCCTTAACTCCAACCCTCCGATGTCAACAGACAGAATCCACCATCCACTCTACCCTTAACTCCAACCCTCCGATGTCAACAGACAGAATCCACCATCCATTCTACCCTTAACTCCAACCCTCCGATGTCAACAGACAGAATCCACCATCCATTCTACCCTTAACTCCAACCCTCCGATGTCAACAGACAGAATCCACCATCCACTCTACCCTTAACTCCAACCCTCCGGTGTCAACAGACAGAATCCACCATCCACTCTACCCTTAACTCCAACCCTCCGATGTCAACAGACAGAATCCACCATCCATTCTACCCTTAACTCCAACCCTCCGATGTCAACAGACAGAATCCACCATCCACTCTACCCTTAACTCCAACCCTCCGATGTCAACAGACAGAATCCACCATCCATTCTACCCTTAACTCCAATCCTCCGGTGTCAACAGACAGAATCCACCATCCACTCTACCCAGACGAGAGCATACATTCTACAGTTAATCTGGCCAACTCTTTCTCTTCATCCTCTTCTCAATGTTCTCTCTCCCTACAGAGAGACCCAAACCTCCTCCCCTAGCCGGCCTTCCCTCCTGCTGCTCCTGCTCCAGTATCCGCCGCACCTCCTCCCTGGATCTTCTCCTGACTGGGCCCTATCTGACCGGTCACTGGCCTCGGGAAAGCAGCCATGCCCCATGTCAACCCTGCATGAGGGACAAAGCCACTCAGGTATGTCCTCGGTTTCCAGTTTTCACATTTACATTACTCAAAGCATAGTGGATACAGCTGAGAGTTAGCGATGTTCTGGGGAAGGTATTTCACAGACAGTCATATCTACATCGTTTTGTGTAATATTTCAGAAATAATTAGGTATTTCTCTCTCTGCCCTGTCCTGCCCTACACCCCCACCCTGTCCTGTCCTGCCTTTACCTAGCCTGCCCCACTTCCCTACACCCCCACCTTGTCCTGTCCTGCCTTTACCTAGCCTGCCCCACTTCCCTACACCCCCACCCTGTCCTGTCCTGCCCTACACCTACACCCTGCCCCACTTCCCTACACCCCCACCATTTCCTGTTCTGCTACACCCCCCACTTCCTGTCCCTACACACCCCCACCCTTTCCTGTCCTACACCCCCTCCATTTCCCTCCATACCCCCCACTTTCCTGTCCTGCTCCACTTTCCTGTCCTGCTCCACTTCCCTACACCCCCACACTTTCCTGCCCTTACCTAGCCTGCCCCACTTCCCTACGCCCCCACACAGTCCTGTCCTGCCCCACTTCCCTACACCCCCATACAACACCTTTAACTAGCATTGATTGATTGATTGCTGTACCAAGAAGTGGAATCATGGCACACGCCTGTCTCTCGTCCCATTTATTATGAAGGAGAAACAGCTGCAACGATATCTGTCTTTTACAGGTCAAAAACCGCACGTTTTTGTGTTTACTGTTATTACATTATAACAAAGGCATTTGGGTGATAACCAAGGCCATTATTAGGTCACCTCTTTTTACAGTCGTACAGTCAGTGTGCGTCATGGTTTACTGTTTAGGACCATGTTGTCAAGCCTAAATAAGATCAGGAATAACAAGTCACGTAAAAAGTAGCATGGACTTTTTGAATGCCTACCTCATCTCTGTGCCCCAAAATGATCTGTAAGGTCCCTCAGTCCAGCAGTGAATTTCAAACACAGATTCAACCACAAAGACCAGGGATGTTTTCCAATGCCTCGCAAAGAAGGGCACCTATTGGTAGATGGGTAAAACAAAGTATTGAATATCCCTTGAGCATGGTGCAGTTATTAATTACACTTCGAATGGTGCATCAATACACCCAGTCACTACAAAGATACTGGCGTTCTTCCTAACTCAGTTGCCAGAGAGGAAAGAAACCACTCAGGGATTTCACCATGAGGCCAATGGTGATTTTAAAACAGTTAGAGTTTAATGGCTGTTATAGGAGAGAACTGAGGATGGATCTACAACATGGTAGTTACTCCACAATACTAACCTAAATGACAGAGTGAAAAGAAGGAAGCCTGTACAGAATAATGTCACTAAAGTAAAACTGCAAACAATGTGGTAAGGCAATTAACTTTTTGTCCTGAATACAAAGTGTTATGTTTGGGTACCACTCCCCAATACAACACATTACTGAGTACCACTCTCCAATACAACACATTACTGAGTACCACTCTCCAACACAACACATTACTGAGTACCACTCTCCAATACAACACATTACTGAGTACCACTCTCCAATATAACACATTACTGAGTACCACTCTCCAATACAACACATTACTGAGTACCACTCTCCAACACAACACATTACTGAGTACCCAGTACCACTCTCCAATATAACACATTACTGAGTACCACTCCCCAATACAACACATTACTGAGTACCACTCCAATACAACACATTACTGAGTACCACAATACAACATTACTGAGTACCACTCTCCAATACAACACATTACTGAGTACCACTCTCCAATACAACACATTACTGAGTACCACTCTTCATAATTTCCAGCATAGTGTTGGCTGCATCATGTTATTGGTATGCTTGTCATCATTAAGGACTGGGGGAAAAAAATACATGGAATAGAGTTAAGCACAGACAAAATCCTGGAGGAAAACCTGGTTCAGTCTGCTTTCCACCAGACACTGAGAGATAAATTCACCTTTCAGCAGGACAATAACCTAAAAACACAAGGCCAAATATACACTGGAGTTGCTTATCAAGACGACATTGAATGATCCTGAGTGGTCTAGTTACAGTTTTGACTTAAATCAGCTAGAAAATCTATGGCAAGACTTGGCTGTCTAGTAATGATCAACAATCAACTTGACAGAGCTTGAAGAATTGTTTAAAGAATAATGGGCAAATATTGTACAATCCAGGTGTGAAAAGCTCTTATAGATTTACCCAGAAAGACTCACAGCTGTAATCACTCTTAGAGACTCACCCAGAAAGACTCACAGCTTGTAATCACTCTTAGAGACTTACCCAGAAAGACTCACAGCTGTAATCACTCTTCACCCAGAAAGAGTAATCATTTACCCAGAATGACTCACAGCTGTAATCACTCTTAGAGATTTACCCAGAATGACTCACAGCTGTAATCACTCTTAGAGATTTACCCAGAAAGACTCACGGCTGTAATCGCTGCCAAAGGGGATTCTAACAGGTATTGACTCAGGGGTGTGAATACTTATGTAAATTAGATATTTCTGTATTTTATTTTAAATAAATGTGCAAAAATTTCTAAAAACATGTTTTCACGTTGTCGTTATGGGATATTGTGAGTAAATGGGGGAGAAAAAAAACATTTTTTTATAGTGTTTTGTTTAGGCTGTCACAACAAAATGTGTAATAAGTCAAGGAGGAGTTCTGTCTGGAGGCACTGTTCTGTCTGGAGGCACTGTAGTGTCTGGAGGCACTGTTCTGTCTGGAGGCACTGTTCTGTCTGGAGGCACTGTTCTGTCTGGAGGCACTGTTCTGTCTGGAGGCACTGTTCTGTCTGGAGGCACTGTTCTGTCTGGAGGCACTGTTCTGTCTGGAGGCACTGTTCTGTCTGGAGGCACTGTTCTGTCTGGAGGCACTGTTCTGTCTGGAGGCACTGTTCTGTCTGGAGGCACTGTTCTGTCTGGAGGCACTGTTCTGTCTGGAGGCACTGTTCTGTCTGGAGGCACTGTTCTGTCTGGAGGCACTGTTCTGTCTGGAGGCACTGTTCTGTCTGGAGGCACTGTTCTGTCTGGAGGCACTGTTCTGTCTGGAGGCACTGTTCTGTCTGGAGGCACTGTCTGGAGGCACTGTTCAGTCTGGAGGCACTGTTCTGTCTGGAGGCACTGTAGTGTCTGGAGGCACTGTTCTGTCTGGAGGCACTGTTCTGTCTGGAGGCACTGTTCTGTCTGGAGGCACTGTAGTGTCTGGAGGCACTGTTCAGTCTGGAGGCACTGTAGTGTATGGAGGCACTGTTCTGTATGGAGGCACTGTAGTGTATGGAGGCACTGTTCTGTATGGAGGCACTGTTCTGTCTGGAGGCACTGTAGTGTATGGAGGCACTGTTCTGTATGGAGGCACTGTTCTGTATGGAGGCACTGTTCTGTATGGAGGCACTGTTCTGTCTGGAGGCACTGTAGTGTATGGAGGCACTGTTCTGTCTGGAGGCACTGTTCAGTCTGGAGGCACTGTTCTGTCTGGAGGCACTGTTCTGTCTGGAGGCACTGTTCTGTATGGAGGCACTGTTCTGTCTGGAGGCACTGTAGTGTATGGAGGCACTGTTCTGTCTGGAGGCACTGTAGTGTATGGAGGCACTGTTCTGTCTGGAGGCACTGTTCAGTCTGGAGGCACTGTTCTGTCTGGAGGCACTGTTCTGTCTGGAGGCACTGTTCTGTCTGGAGGCACTGTTCTGTCTGGAGGCACTGTTCTGTCTGGAGGCACTGTTCTGTCTGGAGGCACTGTTCTGTCTGGAGGCACTGTAGTGTCTGGAGGCACTGTTCTGTCTGGAGGCACTGTAGTGTCTGGAGGCACTGTTCTGTCTGGAGGCACTGTAGTGTCTGGAGGCACTGTTCTGTCTGGAGGCACTGTTCTGTCTGGAGGCACTGTTCTGTCTGGAGGCACTGTTCTGTCTGGAGGCACTGTAGTGTATGGAGGCACTGTTCTGTATGGAGGCACTGTAGTGTCTGGAGGCACTGTTCTGTATGGAGGCACTGTTCTGTATGGAGGCACTGTTCTGTATGGAAGCACTGTTCTGTCTGGAGGCACTGTTCTGTCTGGAGGCACTGTTCTGTCTGGAGGCACTGTTCTGTCTGGAGGCACTGTTCTGTTCTGTCTGGAGGCACTGTTCTGTCTGGAGGCACTGTTCTGTCTGGAGGCACTGTTCTGTCTGGAGGCACTGTAGTGTCTGGAGGCACTGTTCAGTCTGGAGGCACTGTTCTGTCTGGAGGCACTGTTCTGTCTGGAGGCACTGTTCTGTCTGGAGGCACTGTTCTGTTTGGAGGCACTGTTCTCCAGACACTACACTGTGAGTCAGTGTGGAGAAGGTGCATTTGCCAATCCTTTCAGCCTCTGGTCTGCCCGTCAGGAAGTCTAGGATCCAGTTGCAAAGGGTGATGTCCAGACCCAGGGCTCTGAGCTTGTTGTCGAGCTTGGAGGGAACAATAGTGTTGAATGCTGAACTGTAGTCAATGAACAGCAATCTCATGTAGGTGTTCCTTTTGTCCAGATATGTTACAGCCGTGTGATTAGCAATGTGTACTGGAGTGGGTAGAGTCAGTGTACTGGAGTGGGTAGAGTCAGTGTACTAGAGTGGGTAGAGTCAGTGTACTGGAGTGGGTAGAGTCAGTGTACTAGAGTGGGTAGAGTCAGGACACTGGAGTGGGTAGAGTCAGTGACACTGGAGTGGGTAGAGTCAGTGTACTCAGGGCACTGGAGTGGGTAGAGTCAGGACACTGGAGTGGGTAGAGTCAGTGTACTGGAGTGGGTAGAGTCAGTGTACTGGAGTGGGTAGAGTCAGTGAACAGTGTACTGGAGTGGGTAGGAGTCAGTGTACTCAGGAGTGGGTAGAGTCAGTGTACTGTACTGAACTGGAGTGGGTAGAGTCAGTGTAGACTGGAGTGGGTAGAGTCAGTGTACTGGAGTGGGTAGAGTGTACTGGAGTGGGTAGTCAGTGAACTGGAGTGGGTAGAGTCAGTGTACTAGAGTGGGTAGAGTCAGTGTACTAGAGTGGGTAGAGTCAGTGTACTGGAGTGGGTAGAGTCAGTGTACTGGAGTGGGTAGAGTCAGTGTACTGGAGTGGGTAGAGTCAGTGTACTCAGGACACTGGAGTGGGTAGAGTCAGTGTACTGGAGTGGGTAGTCAGTCAGGAGTGGGTAGAGTCAGTGTACTAGAGTGGGTAGAGTCAGTGACTGGAGTGGGTAGAGTCAGTGTCAGGACACTGGAGTGGGTAGAGTCAGTGACAGTGTACTGGAGTGGGTAGAGTCAGTGTGAACTGGAGTGGGTAGAGTCAGGACACTGGAGTGGGTAGTCAGTGTCAGTGGGTAGAGTCAGTGAACTGGAGTGGGTAGAGTCAGTGTACTGGAGTGGGTAGAGTCAGTGAACTGGAGTGGGTAGAGTCAGTGTACTAGAGTGGGTAGAGTCAGTGTACTAGAGTGGGTAGAGTCAGTGTACTGGAGTGGGTAGAGTCAGTACTGTACTAGAGTGGGTAGAGTCAGTGTACTGGAGTGGGTAGAGTCAGTGTACTGGAGTGGGTAGAGTCAGTGTACTAGAGTGGGTAGAGTCAGTGTACTGGAGTGGGTAGAGTCAGTCAGTGTAGAGTCCTGGAGTGGGTAGAGTCAGTGTACTAGAGTGGGTAGCAGTGGGTCAGTGTACTAGAGTGGGTAGAGTCAGTGTACTAGAGTGGGTAGAGTCAGTGTACTAGAGTGGGTAGAGTCAGTGTACTGGAGTGGGTAGAGTCAGAGAGATTAGATAAAATAGAGCAGGAGTTTTGGAACATATCTATGGATACCAGGTTCAGAAAAGAGAACTGAGTGTGAGTGTTTATCTGATTTATTAAGAGGCAGAGAGCGAGCGAAAGCCTTTCCCTGCTGCTGAGAGATGAGAGGAAACGAGAACATATTTCTGGAGGAGTCTACTGTTTGCCAGACATCCCACTATCAGGCCTGCATTCTGCCAGACATCCCACTATCAGGCCTCATTCTGCCAGACATCCCACTATCAGGCCTCATTCTGCCAGACATCCCACTATCAGGCCTCATTCTGCCAGACATCCCACTATCAGGCCTCATTCTGCCAGACATCCCACTATCAGGCCTGCATTCTGCCAGACATCCCACTATCAGGCCTGCATTCTGCCAGACATCCCACTATCAGGCCTCATTCTGCCAGACATCCCACTATCAGGCTAGGATGACTAGGATGAATCCTGTCTCTTCACCACAGAGAGGACCAGGATGAATCCTGTCTCTTCACCACAGAGAGGACTAGGATGAATCCTGTCTCTTCACCACAGAGAGGACCAGGATGAATCCTGTCTCCTCTTCACCACAGAGAGGACTAGGATGAATCCTGTCTCCTCTTCACCACAGAGAGGACTAGGATGAATCCTGTCTCTTCACCACAGAGAGGACTAGGATGAATCCTGTCTCTTCACCACAGAGAGGACTAGGATGAATCCTGTCTCTTCACCACAGAGAGGACCAGGATGAATCCTGTCTCTTCACCACAGAGAGGACCAGGATGAATCATGTCTCTTCACCACAGAGAGGACTAGGATGAATCATGTCTCTTCACCACAGAGAGGACTAGGATGAATCCTGTCTCTTCACCACAGAGAGGACCAGGATGAATCCTGTCTCTTCACCACAGAGAGGACTAGGATGAATCCTGTCTCTTCACCACAGAGAGGACCAGGATGAATCCTGTCTCTTCACCACAGAGAGGACTAGGATGAATCCTGTCTCTTCACCACAGAGAGGACTAGGATGAATCCTGTCTCTTCACCACAGAGAGGACTAGGATGAATCCTGTCTCTTCACCACAGAGAGGACTAGGATGAATCCTGTCTCTTCACCACAGAGAGGACTAGGATGAATCCTGTCTCTTCACCACAGAGAGGACTAGGATGAATCCTGTCTCTTCACCACAGAGAGGACTAGGATGAATCCTGTCTCTTCACCACAGAGAGGACTAGGATGAATCCTGTCTCTTCACCACAGAGAGGACTAGGATGAATCCTGTCTCTTCACCACAGAGAGGACTAGGATGAATCCTGTCTCCTCTTCACCACAGAGAGGACTAGGATGAATCCTGTCTGTCTCTTCACCACAGAGAGGACTAGGATGAATCCTGTCTCCTCTTCACCACAGAGAGGACCAGGATGAATCCTGTCTCTTCACCACAGAGAGGACTAGGATGAATCCAGTCTGTTGTTCAGAGAGGCCAGGATGAATCCTGTCTCTTCACCACAGAGAGGACTAGGATGAATCCTGTCTCTTCACCACAGAGAGGACCAGGATGAATCCTGTCTCTTCACCACAGAGAGGACTAGGATGAATCCTGTCTCTTCACCACAGAGAGGACTAGGATGAATCCTGTCTCTTCACCACAGAGAGGACTAGGATGAATCCTGTCTCCTCTTCACCACAGAGAGGACTAGGATGAATCCTGTCTCTTCACCACAGAGAGGACTAGGATGAATCCTGTCTCTTCACCACAGAGAGGACTAGGATGAATCCTGTCTCTTCACCACAGAGAGGACTAGGATGAATCCTGTTCACCACAGAGAGGACTAGGATGAATCCTGTCTCTTCACCACAGAGAGGACTAGGATGAATCCTGTCTCTTCACCACAGAGAGGACTAGGATGAATCCTGTCTCTTCACCACAGAGAGGACTAGGATGAATCCTGTCTCCTCTTCACCACAGAGAGGACTAGGATGAATCCTGTCTCCTCTTCACCACAGAGAGGACTAGGATGAATCCTGTCTCCTCTTCACCACAGAGAGGACTAGGATGAATCCTGTCTCTTCACCACAGAGAGGACTAGGATGAATCCTGTCTCTTCACCACAGAGAGGACTAGGATGAATCCTGTCTCTTCACCACAGAGAGGACTAGGATGAATCCTGTCTCTTCACCACAGAGAGGACTAGGATGAATCCTGTCTCTTCACCACAGAGAGGACTAGGATGAATCCTGTCTCTTCACCACAGAGAGGACTAGGATGAATCCTGTCTCTTCACCACAGAGAGGACTAGGATGAATCCTGTCTCTTCACCACAGAGAGGACTAGGATGAATCCTGTCTCTTCACCACAGAGAGGACTAGGATGAATCCTGTCTCTTCACCACAGAGAGGACTAGGATGAATCCTGTCTCCTCTTCACCACAGAGAGGACTAGGATGAATCCTGTCTCTTCACCACAGAGAGGACTAGGATGAATCCTGTCTCTTCACCACAGAGAGGACTAGGATGAATCCTGTCTCTTCACCACTGGCTGTAGGATGAATCCTGTCTCTTCACCACAGAGAGGACTAGGATGAATCCTGTCTCTTCACCACAGAGAGGACCAGGATGAATCCTGTCTCCTCTTCACCACAGAGAGGACTAGGATGAATCCTGTCTCTTCACCACAGAGAGGACTAGGATGAATCCTGTCTCCTCTTCACCACAGAGAGGACTAGGATGAATCCTGTCTCTCTTCACCACAGAGAGGACTAGGATGAATCCTGTCTCTTCACCACAGAGAGGACTAGGATGAATCCTGTCTCCTCTTCACCACAGAGAGGACTAGGATGAATCCTGTCTCTTCACCACAGAGAGGACTAGGATGAATCCTGTCTCTTCACCACAGAGAGGACTAGGATGAATCCTGTCTCTTCACCACAGAGAGGACTAGGATGAATCCTGTCTCTTCACCACAGAGAGGACTAGGATGAATCCTGTCTCTTCACCACAGAGAGGACTAGGATGAATCCTGTCTCTTCACCACAGAGAGGACTAGGATGAATCCTGTCTCTTCACCACAGAGAGGACTAGGATGAATCCTGTCTCCTCTTCACCACAGAGAGGACTAGGATGAATCCTGTCTCCTCTTCACCACAGAGAGGACTAGAATGAATCCCGTCTCCTCTTCACCACAGAGAGGACCAGGATGAATCCTGTCTCTTCACCACAGAGAGGACTAGGATGAATCAGTTTGTTGTTCTGGCTGTGGTGAATCCTGTCTCTTCACCACAGAGAGGACTAGGATGAATCCTGTCTCTTCACCACAGAGAGGACCAGGATGAATCCTGTCTCTTCACCACAGAGAGGACCAGGATGAATCCTGTCTCTTCACCACAGAGAGGACTAGGATGAATCCTGTCTCTTCACCACAGAGAGGACTAGGATGAATCCTGTCTCTTCACCACAGAGAGGACTAGGATGAACCCTGTCTCTTCACCACAGAGAGGACCAGGATGAATCCTGTCTCTTCACCACAGAGAGGACTAGGATGAATCCTGTCTCTTCACCACAGAGAGGACTAGGATGAATCCCGTCTCCTCACCACAGAGATGACTAGGATGAATCCTGTCTCTTCACCACAGAGAGGACTAGGATGAATCCTGTCTCCTCTTCACCACAGAGAGGACTAGGATGAATCCTGTCTCCTCTTCACCACAGAGAGGACTAGGATGAATCCTGTCTCTTCACCACAGAGAGGACTAGGATGAATCCTGTCTCCTCTTCACCACAGAGAGGACTAGGATGAATCCCGTCTCCTCTTCACCACAGAGAGGACTAGGATGAATCCCGTCTCCTCTTCACCACAGAGAGGACTAGGATGAATCCTGTCTCCTCTTCACCACAGAGAGGACTAGGATGAATCCCTTCTCCTCTTCACCACAGAGAGGACCAGGATGAATCCTGTCTCTTCACCACAGAGAGGACTAGGATGAATCCTGTCTCTTCACCACAGAGAGGACTAGGATGAATCCTGTCTCTTCACCACAGAGAGGACTAGGATGAATCCTGTCTCTTC
Source organism: Oncorhynchus masou masou (assembly GCF_036934945.1). Lineage (NCBI taxonomy): Eukaryota > Metazoa > Chordata > Actinopteri > Salmoniformes > Salmonidae > Oncorhynchus > Oncorhynchus masou. Next base: position 95,144 of record NW_027015545.1, read on the forward strand.
ACCACAGAGAGGACTAGGATGAATCCTGTCTCTTCACCACAGAGAGGACTAGGATGAATCCCGTCTCCTCTTCACCACAGAGAGGACTAGGATGAATCCTGTCTCCTCTTCACCACAGAGAGGACTAGGATGAATCCTGTCTCCTCACCACAGAGAGGACCAGGATGAATCCTGTCTCCTCTTCACCACAGAGAGGACTAGGATGGATCCTGTCTCTTCACCACAGAGAGGACTAGGATGAATCCTGTCTCTTCACCACAGAGAGGACCAGGATGAATCCTGTCTCTTCACCACAGAGAGGACTAGGATGAATCCCGTCTCCTCTTCACCACAGAGAGGACTAGGATGAATCCTGTCTCTTCACCACAGAGAGGACTAGGATGAATCCCGTCTCTTCACCACAGAGAGGACTAGGATGAATCCTGTCTCCTCACCACAGAGAGGACTAGGATGAATCCTGTCTGTCTCTTCACCACAGAGAGGACTAGGATGAATCCTGTCTCCTCTTCACCACAGAGAGGACTAGGATGAATCCTGTCTCCTCTTCACCACAGAGAGGACTAGGATGAATCCTGTCTCTCTTCACCACAGAGAGGACTAGGATGAATCCTGTCTCTTCACCACAGAGAGGACTAGGATGAATCCTGTCTCTTCACCACAGAGAGGACTAGGATGGATCCCGTCTCCTCTTCACCACAGAGAGGACTAGGATGGATCCTGTCTCCTCTTCACCACAGAGAGGACTAGGATGGATCCTGTCTCCTCTTCACCACAGAGAGGACTAGGATGAATCACCACAGAGAGGACTAGGATGAATCCTGTCCTCTTCACCACAGAGAGGACTAGGATGGATCCTGATCTCCTCTTCACCACAGAGAGGACTAGGATGAATCCTGTCTAGGATGAATCCTGTCTCTTCACCACAGAGAGGACTAGGATGAATCCTGTCTCTCTTCACCACAGAGAGGACCAGGATGAATCCTGTCTCTGTCTCTTCACCACAGAGAGGACTAGGATGGATCCTGTCTCCTCTTCACCACAGAGAGGACTAGGATGAATCCTGTCTCCTCTTCACCACAGAGAGGACTAGGATGAATCCTGTCTCCTCTTCACCACAGAGAGGACTAGGATGGATCCTGTCTCCTCTTCACCACAGAGAGGACTAGGATGGATCCTGTCTCCTCTTCACCACAGAGAGGACTAGGATGAATCCCGTCTCCTCTTCACCACAGAGAGGACTAGGATGAATCCTGTCTCCTCTTCACCACAGAGAGGACTAGGATGGATCCTGTCTCCTCTTCACCACAGAGAAGACCAGGATGGATCCTGTCTCCCCTTCACCACAGAGAGGACTAGGATGGATCCTGTCTCCTCTTCACCACAGAGAAGACCAGGATGGATCCCGTCTCCTCTTCACCACAGAGAGGACTAGGATGGATCCTGTCTCCTCTTCACCACAGAGAGGACTAGGATGGATCCCGTCTCCTCTTCACCACAGAGAGGACTAGGATGGATCCCGTCTCCTCTTCACCACAGAGAGGACTAGGATGAATCCTGTCTCTTCACCACAGAGAGGACTAGGATGAATCCTGTCTCTTCACCACAGAGAGGACTAGGATGGATCCCGTCTCCTCTTCACCACAGAGAGGACTAGGATGAATCCTGTCTCTTCACCACAGAGAGGACTAGGATGGATCCCGTCTCCTCTTCACCACAGAGAGGACTAGGATGGATCCTGTCTCCTCTTCACCACAGAGAGGACTAGGATGATCCTGTCTCTTCACCACAGAGAGGACCAGGATGAATCCTGTCTCCTCTTCACCACAGAGAGGACTAGGATGAATCCTGTCTCCTCTTCACCACAGAGAGGACTAGGATGAATCACCCAGAGAGGTCACAGAGAGGACTAGGATGAATCCTCTTCACCACAGAGAGGACCAGGATGAATCCTGTCTCCTCTTCACCACAGAGAGGACTAGGATGGATCCTGTCTCCTCTTCACCACAGAGAGGACTAGGATGAATCCCGTCTCCTCTTCACCACAGAGAGGACTAGGATGAATCCTGTCTCTTCACCACAGAGAGGACTAGGATGAATCCTGTCTCTTCACCACAGAGAGGACTAGGATGAATCCTGTCTCTTCACCACAGAGAGGACCAGGATGAATCCTGTCTCTTCACCACAGAGAGGACTAGGATGGATCCCGTCTCCTCTTCACCACAGAGAGGACCAGGATGAATCCTGTCTCTTCACCACAGAGAGGACTAGGATGGATCCCGTCTCCTCTTCACCACAGAGAGGACCAGGATGGATCCTGTCTCTTCACCACAGAGAGGACCAGGATGGATCCCGTCTCCTCTTCACCACAGAGAGGACTAGGATGAATCCCGTCTCCTCTTCACCACAGAGAGGACTAGGATGAATCCTGTCTCCTCTTCACCACAGAGAGGACTAGGATGAATCCTGTCTCCTCTTCACCACAGAGAGGACTAGGATGAATCCTGTCTCTTCACCACAGAGAGGACTAGGATGAATCCTGTCTCTTCACCACAGAGAGGACCAGGATGAATCCTGTCTCCTCTTCACCACAGAGAGGACTAGGATGAATCCTGTCTCTTCACCACAGAGAGGACCAGGATGAATCCTGTCTCTTCACCACAGAGAGGACTAGGATGAATCCTGTCTCTTCACCACAGAGAGGACTAGGATGAATCCTGTCTCTTCACCACAGAGAGGACCAGGATGAATCCTGTCTCCTCTTCACCACAGAGAGGACTAGGATGAATCCTGTCTCCTCTTCACCACAGAGAGGACTAGGATGAATCCCGTCTCCTCTTCACCACAGAGAGGACTAGGATGAATCCTGTCTCCTCTTCACCACAGAGAGGACTAGGATGAATCCTGTCTCTTCACCACAGAGAGGACTAGGATGAATCCTGTCTCCTCTTCACCACAGAGAGGACTAGGATGAATCCTGTCTCTTCACCACAGAGAGGACCGGGATGAATCCTGTCTCTTCACCACAGAGAGGACTAGGATGAATCCTGTCTCTTCACCACAGAGAGGACTAGGATGAATCCTGTCTCTTCACCACAGAGAGGACTAGGATGAATCCTGTCTCTTCACCACAGAGAGGACTAGGATGAATCCTGTCTCTTCACCACAGAGAGGACTAGGATGAATCCTGTCTCTTCACCACAGAGAGGACTAGGATGAATCCTGTCTCCTCTTCACCACAGAGAGGACTAGGATGAATCCTGTCTCCTCTTCACCACAGAGAGGACTAGAATGAATCCCGTCTCCTCTTCACCACAGAGAGGACTAGGATGAATCCTGTCCTCTTCACCACAGAGAGGACTAGGATGAATCCTGAATCTCCTCTTCACCACAGAGAGGACTAGGATGAATCCTGTCTCTTCACCACAGAGAGGACTAGGATGAATCCTGTCTCTTCACCACAGAGAGGACTAGGATGAATCCTGTCTCTTCACCACAGAGAGGACCAGGATGAATCCTGTCTCTTCACCACAGAGAGGACTAGGATGAATCCTGTCTCTTCACCACAGAGAGGACTAGGATGAATCCCGTCTCCTCTTCACCACAGAGAGGACTAGGATGAATCCTGTCTCTTCACCACAGAGAGGACTAGGATGAATCCTGTCTCTTCACCACAGAGAGGACTAGGATGAATCCTGTCTCTTCACCACAGAGAGGACCAGGATGAATCCTGTCTCTTCACCACAGAGAGGACCAGGATGAATCCTGTCTCCTTCACCACAGAGAGGACTAGGATGAATCCTGTCTCTTCACCACAGAGAGGACTAGGATGAATCATGTCTCCTCACCACAGAGAGGACTAGGATGAATCCTGTCTCTTCACCACAGAGAGGACCAGGATGAATCCTGTCTCTTCACCACAGAGAGGACCAGGATGAATCCTGTCTCTTCACCACAGAGAGGACCAGGATGAATCCTGTCTCCTTCACCACAGAGAGGACTAGGATGAATCCTGTCTCTTCACCACAGAGAGGACTAGGATGGATCCTGTCTCTTCACCACAGAGAGGACCAGGATGAATCCTGTCTCCTTTTCACCACAGAGAGGACTAGGATGAATCCTGTCTCTTCACCACAGAGAGGACTAGGATGAATCCTGTCTCTTCACCACAGAGAGGACCAGGATGAATCCTGTCTCCTCACCACAGAGAGGACTAGGATGAATCCTGTCTCTTCACCACAGAGAGGACTAGGATGAATCCTGTCTCCTCTTCACCACAGAGAGGACTAGGATGAATCCTGTCTCCTCTTCACCACAGAGAGGACTAGGATGAATCCTGTCTCTTCACCACAGAGAGGACCAGGATGAATCCTGTCTCCTCTTCACCACAGAGATGACCAGGATGAATCCTGTCTCTTCACCACAGAGAGGACTAGGATGAATCCTGTCTCTTCACCACAGAGAGGACTAGGATGAATCCTGTCTCCTCTTCACCACAGAGAGGACTAGGATGAATCCTGTCTCTTCACCACAGAGAGGACTAGGATGAATCCTGTCTCTTCACCACAGAGAGGACCAGGATGAATCCTGTCTCCTCTTCACCACAGAGATGACCAGGATGAATCCTGTCTGCTCTTCACCACAGAGAGGACTAGGATGGATCCTGTCTCCTCTTCACCACAGAGAGGACTAGGATGAATCCTGTCTCCTCTTCACCACAGAGAGGACTAGAATGAATCCGTCTCCTCTTCACCACAGAGAGGACTAGAATGGATCCTGTCTCTTCACCACAGAGAGGACCAGGATGAATCCTGTCTCCTCTTCACCACAGAGAGGACTAGGATGAATCCTGTCTCCTCTTCACCACAGAGAGGACTAGGATGAATCCTGTCTCTTCACCACAGAGAGGACTAGGATGAATCCTGTCTCTTCACCACAGAGAGGACTAGGATGAATCCTGTCTCTTCACCACAGAGAGGACTAGGATGAATCCCGTCTCCTCTTCACCACAGAGAGGACTAGAATGAATCCCTTCTCCTCTTCACCACAGAGAGGACTAGGATGAATCCTGTCTCTTCACCACAGAGAGGACCAGGATGAATCCTGTCTCTTCACCACAGAGAGGACTAGGATGAATCCTGTCTCTTCACCACAGAGAGGACTAGGATGAATCCTGTCTCCTCTTCACCACAGAGAGGACTAGGATGAATCCTGTCTCCTTCACCACAGAGAGGACCAGGATGAATCCTGTCTCTTCACCACAGAGAGGACCAGGATGAATCCTGTCTCTTCACCACAGAGAGGACTAGGATGAATCCTGTCTCTTCACCACAGAGAGGACTAGGATGAATCCTGTCTCCTCTTCATCACAGAGAGGACTAGGATGAATCCTGTCTCTTCACCACAGAGAGGACCAGGATGAATCCTGTCTCTTCACCACAGAGAGGACCAGGATGAATCCTGTCTCTTCACCACAGAGAGGACTAGGATGAATCCCGTCTCCTCTTCACCACAGAGAGGACTAGGATGAATCCTGTCTCCTCTTCACCACAGAGAGGACTAGGATGAATCCTGTCTCCTCTTCACCACAGAGAGGACTAGGATGAATCCTGTCTCTTCACCACAGAGAGGACTAGGATGAATCCTGTCTCCTCTTCACCACAGAGAGGACTAGGATGGATCCTGTCTCCTCTTCACCACAGAGAGGACTAGGATGGATCCTGTCTCCTCTTCACCACAGAGAGGACTAGGATGGATCCTGTCTCCTCTTCACCACAGAGAGGACTAGGATGAATCCCGTCTCCTCTTCACCACAGAGAGGACTAGGATGAATCCTGTCTCTTCACCACAGAGAGGACTAGGATGAATCCTGTCTCTTCACCACAGAGAGGACTAGGATGGATCCTGTCTCTTCACCACAGAGAGGACTAGGATGAACCCTGTCTCTTCACCACAGAGAGGACTAGGATGAATCCTGTCTCTTCACCACAGAGAGGACTAGGATGAATCCTGTCTCTTCACCACAGAGAGGACTAGGATGAATCCTGTCTCTTCACCACAGAGAGGACTAGGATGAATCCTGTCTCTTCACCACAGAGAGGACCAGGATGAATCCTGTCTCTTCACCACAGAGAGGACTAGGATGAATCCTGTCTCTTCACCACAGAGAGGACTAGGATGAATCCTGTCTCTTCACCACAGAGAGGACTAGGATGAATCCCGTCTCCTCTTCACCACAGAGAGGACTAGGATGAATCCTGTCTCTTCACCACAGAGAGGACCAGGATGAATCCTGTCTCCTCTTCACCACAGAGAGGACTAGGATGGATCCTGTCTCCTCTTCACCACAGAGAGGACTAGGATGGATCCTGTCTCTTCACCACAGAGGACTAGGATGAATCCTGTCTCTTCACCACAGAGAGGACTAGGATGAATCCTGTCTCTTCACCACAGAGAGGACTAGGATGAATCCTGTCTCTTCACCACAGAGAGGACTAGGATGAATCCTGTCTCTTCACCACAGAGAGGACCAGGATGAATCCTGTCTCCTCACCACAGAGAGGACCAGGATGAATCCTGTCTCCTCACCACAGAGAGGACCAGGATGGATCCTGTCTCCTCTTCACCACAGAGAGGACCAGGATGAATCCTGTCTCCTCTTCACCACAGAGAGGACCAGGATGAATCCTGTCTCCTCACCACAGAGAGGACCAGGATGAATCCTGTCTCTTCACCACAGAGAGGACTAGGATGAATCCCGTCTCCTCACCACAGAGAGGACCAGGATGAATCCTGTCTCTTCACCACAGAGAGGACTAGGATGAATCCCGTCTCCTCACCACAGAGAGGACTAGGATGAATCCTGTCTCTTCACCACAGAGAGGACTAGGATGAATCCTGTCTCTTCACCACAGAGAGGACTAGGATGAATCCTGTCTCTTCACCACAGAGAGGACCAGGATGAATCCTGTCTCTTCACCACAGAGAGGACTAGGATGAATCCTGTCTCTTCACCACAGAGAGGACTAGGATGAATCCTGTCTCTTCACCACAGAGAGGACTAGGATGAATCCCGTCTCTTCACCACAGAGAGGACTAGGATGAATCCTGTCTCCTCACCACAGAGAGGACCAGGATGAATCCTGTCTCCTCACCACAGAGAGGACCAGGATGGATCCTGTCTCCTCTTCACCACAGAGAGGACCAGGATGAATCCTGTCTCCTCTTCACCACAGAGAGGACCAGGATGAATCCTGTCTCCTCACCACAGAGAGGACCAGGATGGATCCTGTCTCCTCTTCACCACAGAGAGGACCAGGATGAATCCTGTCTCCTCACCACAGAGAGGACCAGGATGAATCCTGTCTCTTCACCACAGAGAGGACTAGGATGAATCCTGTCTCTTCACCACAGAGAGGACTAGGATGAATCCGTCTCTTCACCACAGAGAGGACTAGGATGAATCCTGTCTCTTCACCACAGAGAGGACTAGGATGAATCCTGTCTCCTCACCACAGAGAGGACCAGGATGAATCCTGTCTCCTCACCACAGAGAGGACCAGGATGGATCCTGTCTCCTCTTCACCACAGAGAGGACCAGGATGGATCCTGTCTCCTCTTCACCACAGAGAGGACCAGGATGAATCCTGTCTCCTCACCACAGAGAGGACTAGGATGAATCCTGTCTCTTCACCACAGAGAGGACCAGGATGAATCCCGTCTCCTCACCACAGAGAGGACCAGGATGAATCCTGTCTCCTCACCACAGAGAGGACCAGGATGAATCCTGTCTCTTCACCACAGAGAGGACCAGGATGAATCCTGTCTCTTCACCACAGAGAGGACCAGGATGAATCCCTGTCTCCCTCACCACAGAGAGGACCAGGATGAATCCTGTCTCTTCACCACAGAGAGGACCAGGATGAATCCTGTCTCTTCACCACAGAGAGGACCAGGATGGATCCTGTCTCCTCACCACAGAGAGGACCAGGATGGATCCCGTCTCCTCTTCACCACAGAGAGGACCAGGATGGATCCTGTCTCTTCACCACAGAGAGGACCAGGATGGATCCCGTCTCCTCTTCACCACAGAGAGGACTAGGATGAATCCCGTCTCCTCTTCACCACAGAGAGGACTAGGATGAATCCTGTCTCTTCACCACAGAGAGGACCAGGATGAATCCCGTCTCCTCACCACAGAGAGGACCAGGATGAATCCTGTCTCTTCACCACAGAGAGGACTAGGATGAATCCTGTCTCTTCACCACAGAGAGGACTAGGATGAATCCTGTCTCCTCTTCACCACAGAGAGGACCAGGATGAATCCCGTCTCCTCACCACAGAGAGGACCAGGATGAATCCTGTCTCTCTTCACCACAGAGAGGACTAGGATGAATCCTGTCTCTTCACCACAGAGAGGACTAGGATGAATCCTGTCTCTTCACCACAGAGAGGACTATGATGAATCCTGTCTCTTCACCACAGAGAGGACCAGGATGAATCCTGTCTCTTCACCACAGAGAGGACTAGGATGAATCCTGTCTCTTCACCACAGAGAGGACTAGGATGGATCCTGTCTCTTCACCACAGAGAGGACTAGGATGGATCCTGTCTCTTCACCACAGAGAGGACTAGGATGAATCCTGTCTCTTCACCACAGAGAGGACTAGGATGAATCCTGTCTCTTCACCACAGAGAGGACTAGGATGGATCCCGTCTCCTCTTCACCACAGAGAGGACTAGGATGAATCCTGTCTCTTCACCACAGAGAGGACCAGGATGGATCCCGTCTCCTCTTCACCACAGAGAGGACCAGGATGAATCAGTCTGTTGTTCTGGCTGTGATGAATCCTGTCTCTTCACCACAGAGAGGACCAGGATGAATCCTGTCTCCTCTTCACCACAGAGAGGACCAGGATGAATCCTGTCTCTTCACCACAGAGAGGACCAGGATGAATCAGTCTGTTGTTCTGGCTGTGGTGAATCCTGTCAAGCGCTTTCCTTTCTATTGTTTTCCTCTCATCTTTTTATTGCATCATTTCTCTGCTCTGATTCTTTGAGAATGGTTTTGTGTTTTAGTTTTCTGTCTGTCTGAAACTTCCCTGACTAGATTAGAATAATGTTCATCTCTTGCAGTTTTCAACACGTCAGGCTGATGAATGTGTCTGGCTGTGGAAATTAGTTGTGTAAAGGTCTCTTTAGGTTCAGCCTTTGTTTGAAGTGGTTCTGTCTCCGTTGTCCTGTTGCTGCTAGAGGAGAGATCAGCAGACCTGGGTTCAAATAGTATTCAGAATACTTTGTCTGGGCTTGATTGAGTGAACCTGGCGCAATGGAATCTGGCACTACAGGAAGACTAGAAAGTATTTGATGGATTTTGAATATTATTTGAACCCAGGTCTGGAGAGCAGAGTGCTGTCTGGCTGTTGTTGCAGTCTTCCCTTCCATGTGTGAGATTTCTTCTGTAGGCCGTGTCTCCACCCAAACCCCAACCCACATAACAGTCCTTCAGTCTCTCACACACACGCACACACACACACACACACACACACACACACACACACACACACACACACACACACACACACACACACACACACACACACACACACACACACACACTTAAACCCACAAACCCACTAGCCACTCACACAATTTGAGCAAAGAGTACATGCAGGAACCCAGAGGAACAGAATGTGTCATTTGGATAACATTTACAGAGTTCCGTCTCTCTCAGTAACACCTTGCCAAAATAACCAGATCCTGAACCATCCGGCACAACGCTCTCAGTTACCATGGTGCTGTACCTCACACCTCGTGACCAAACAACCAAACAGAACCCAGTGGCCTACGGAGGGAAATATCAACACACATACTGGGCCCTGCATTGCTTTATCAACGGAATGCAGAATCTAGGGAGAGAGAGGACAACACCATTTCTTATGAGCTTTTTGTACCTTCTACTTTCCCCATTTAGTTCAGGATAGTTCACCATTTAGTTCAGGATTTAGTTCAGGATTTAGTTCAGGATAGTTCACCATTTAGTTCAGGATTTAGTTCACCATTTAGTTCAGGATAGTTCACCATTTAGTTCAGGATAGTTCACCATTTAGTTCAGGGTTTAGTTCACCATTTAGTTCAGGATAGTTCACCATTTAGTTCAGGATTTGGTTTAGGATAGTTCAGGATAGTTCACCATTTAGTTCAGGATTTAGTTCACCATTTAGTTCAGGATAGTTCACCATTTAGTTCAGGATAGTTCCCCATTTAGTTCAGGGTTTAGTTCACCATTTAGTTCAGGGTTTAGTTCACCATTTAGTTCAGGGTTTAGTTCACCATTTAGTTCAGGATAGTTCACCATTTAGTTCAGGATAGTTCACCATTTAGTTCAGGGTTTAGTTCACCATTTAGTTCAGGGTTTAGTTCACCATTTAGTTCAGGATAGTTCACCATTTAGTTCAGGATAGTTCACCATTTAGTTCAGGGTTTAGTTCACCATTTAGTTCAGGATAGTTCACCATTTAGTTCAGGATAGTTCACCATTTAGTTCAGGGTTTAGTTCACCATTTAGTTCAGGATAGTTCACCATTTAGTTCAGGGTTTAGTTCACCATTTAGTTCAGGATAGTTCACCATTTAGTTCAGGGTATAGTTCACCATTTAGTTCAGGGTTTAGTTCAGGATTTAGTTCAGGGTTTAGTTCACCATTTAGTTCAGGATAGTTCACCATTTAGTTCAGGGTTTAGTTCACCATTTAGTTCAGGATAGTTCACCATTTAGTTCAGGATTTAGTTCACCATTTAGTTCAGGGTTTAGTTCACCATTTAGTTCAGGTTTAGTTCACCATTTAGTTCAGGATAGTTCACCATTTAGTTCAGGGTTTAGTTCACCATTTAGTTCAGGGTTTAGTTCACCATTTAGTTCAGGGTTTAGTTCACCATTTAGTTCAGGGTTTAGTTCAGGATTTAGTTCAGGATAGTTGAGTTTGAGTTTATTTTTATTTTTACAGGATAGTGCACATTAATCAAGGTTTCAGTAAAAGTTCGGTTTTAGACAGCCGGCTAATTTTCAACCGCAGTCCCTGGGACTGTCACCATTTATTTCAGGATAGGTCAGAATATTTCACCATTTAGTTCAGGATTTAGTTCACCATTTAGTTCAGGATAGTTCACCATTTAGTTCAGGATAGTTCACCATTTAGTTCAGGATAGTTCACCATTTAGTTCAGGGTAGTTCACCATTTAGTTCAGAATTTTGTCATGAGGCCATTAATCTAATGACCCAGAGTCATCTTTATCTAGTGACCCAGAGTCAGGTGAGGCCCTTTATCTACTGACCCAGAGTCAGATGGACTCATGGATATCATTTTTGTCTCTGCGTGCAGTTTAAAAAAGTTGCTAACAAATGCAGGCACAATTATGATTATAAGTATAAGGCTAAAGCTAGCATGCTAGCTGTTTCTGTAGACCCCCAGTCATTGCGCTAATGCTAGTTGGTATTGGCTCGTGAAACTATCTCTAACTTCCCTCATTTTTTTATTTTATTTATTTATTTCACCTTTTTTAACCAGGTAGGCTAGTTGAGAACAAGTTCTCATTTACAACTGTGACCTGGCCAAGATAAAGCAAAGCAGTTCGACACAAACAACCACACAGTTACACATGGAGTAAACAAGTGTACAGTCAATAATACAGTAGAAAAAAAAGTCTATATACAGTGTGTGTAAATGGCATGAGGAGGCAAGGAAATAAATAGGCCACAGTAGCGAACTAATTACAATTTAGCAAATGAACACTGGAGTGATAGATGAGCACTGGAGTGATAGATGAGCAGATGATGATGTGCAAGTAGAAGTACTGGTGTGCAGAAAGTAAATAAAAACAATATGGGGATGAGGAAGGTAGATTGGGTGTTGTAACGGTCTTCTTAGCAAGGATCAGACCAATGTGCAGCGTGTCCACAATGTTATATTTAATAAATCAACAGAACACTGAACTAAATAGCAAAAAACACAAACAACCGAAACAGTCCCGTATGGTGAAAACACTAACACAGGATACAACCACTAAACACAATAGAAAGCAGGCTACCTAAATATGGCTTCCAATCAGAGACAACGACTGACACCTGCCTCTGACTGAGAACCATACTAGGCCAAACACATAGAAATATAACAACAGAACAAAACATAGAAAAACAACATAGAATGCCCACTACAACTCACGCCCTGACCAACTAAAATAAAGACATAAAAAGGAACTAAGGTCCGAACGTGACAGGTGGGCTGTTTACAGTCATTGGCAGCAGAGAACTGGTAGGAAAGGCGACCAAAGTAGGTGTTGGCTATAGGGATGACCAGTACCTGCTGGAGCACGTGCTACGGGTGGTGTTGTTATTGTGACCAGTGAGCTGAGATAAGGCGGAGCTTTACCTAGCATAGACTTATAGATGACCTGGAGCCAGTGGGTCTAGCGACGACTATGTAGCAAGGGCCAGCCAACGAGAGCATACAGGTCGCAGTGGTGGGTGGTTTAAGGGGCTTTGGTAACAAAACGGATGGCACTGTGATAGACTGCATCCAGTTTGCATCCAGGATCGGTAGGATGGTCAGTTTGGCGGTGTGAGTGAAGGAGGCTTTGTTGCGAAATAGGAAGCCGATTCTAGATTTAATTTTGGATTGGAGATGTTCAATGTCTAGAAGGAGAGTGTACAGTCTAGCCAGACACCTAGGTATTTGTAGTTGTCCACATATTCTAAGTTAGAACCGTCCAGAGTAGTGATGCTAGTCGGGCGGGCAGCGAATGGTTGAAGAGCATATGTTTGGTTTTACTAGCGTTTAAGAGCAGTTGGGGGCCACGGAAGGAGTGTTGAAGCTCGTTTTGAGGTTAGTTAATACAGTGTCCAAAGAAGGGGCAGATGTATTTTTTAATTTATAAAAAATGGTTTTCCTTTATTTAACTTGGCAAGTCAGTTAAGAACAAATTCTTATTTTCAATGACAGCCTAGGAACAGTGGGTTAACTGCCTTGTTCAGAGGCAGAGTGACAGTTTTTTTACCTTGTAGTTTGGGGATTTGATCTTGCAACATTTCGGTTACAAGTCCAACGCTCTAACCACTAGGCTACCTGCCGCCCATGTCTGGACAACAGGCCCTCTGATTTGACACACTGAACTCTATCAGATAAGTAGTTGGTGAACCAGGCGAGGCAGTCATTTGAGAAACCAAGGCTGTTGAGTTTGTTGAGTCTGCCGATGAGAATACGGTGATTGACAGAGTTGAAAGCCTTGGCCAGGTCGATGAAGACGGCTGCACAGTACTGTCTTTTATCGATGGTGGGTTATGAAATCGTTTAGTACCTTTAGCGTGGCTGAGGTGCACCTGTGACCAGCTCGGAAACCGGATTGCACAGCGGAGAAGGTATAGTGGGATTCGAAATGGTCGGTAATCTGTTTGATAACTTGGCTTTCGAAGACCTTAGAAAGGCCGGGTAGGATAGATATAGGTCTGTAGCAGTTTGGGTCCAGGGTGTCTCCCCCTTTGAAGAGGGGGAAAACCGCGGCAGCTTTCCAATCTACGGTGGGATTCGAAATGGTCAGTTATCTTTTTATTATCTTCATTGGGATAGGGGGCAGCATTGGGAAGTTTGGATGAAAAGAGTAAACTGTCTGGATCTCAGGCCCAGAAGCTGGAATATGCATATAGTTAGTAGATTTGGATAGAAAACACTCTAAAGTTTACCAAACTGTTAAAATAATGTCTGTGAGTATAACAGAACTGAGAAAAATCCAACCAGGAAGTGGGAAATCTGAGGTTTGTAGTGATTGCCTATCCAATCTATCTATGGGGTCAGATTGCACTTCCTAAGGCTTCCACTAGATGTCAACATTCTTTAGAACCTTGTTTCTACTATTGTGAAAGGGGAGAGAATAAGACCACTCACAGTAAGTGCCTCAGCTGAAAGCCTTTAGTTGTTGATCCGGCCGTGAGCGCGAGCTCCGTTTCAATTCCTTTCTGATGACAACGGAATTGTCCGGTTGGAATATTATTGATTTATGATAAAAACATCCTAAATGTACATTGTTTGACATGTTTCTACGAACTGTAATGGAACTTTTTGACTTTTCGTCTGGACTTAGTGCCCGTGACTTGTGCATTTGAATTAGTGAACTAAACGCGTGAACAAAAAGGCGGTATAAAAGATATAAAGATAAAGATGAACTTTATCAAAAAACAAACATTTATTGTCTAACATGGAGACCTGGGAGTGCCATCAGATGAAGATCATCAAAGGTAAGTGATTAATTGTAACGCTATTTCTGACTTTTGTGATCTCTCTCCTTGGTTGGAAAATGGCTGTGGGTTTCTGAGTTTCTGTGGCTAGGCGCTTACCTAACATAATCGCATGGTGTGCTTTCGCTGTAAAGCCTTTTTGAAATCGGACACTGTGGCTGGATTAACAAGAAGTTTATCTTTGAAATGGTGTAAAATACTTGTATGTTTGGGGAGTTTTAATTATGAGATTTTTGTTGTTTGAATTTGGCGCCCTGCAATTTCACCGGCTGTTGGCGAGGTGGGACCCTACATCACAGAGAAGTTAACTTGCCTTTCAAAGACTTTTGAGAGGCAGGGCCGGATGGATATAGGTCTATAACAGTTTTCTGTTTGAAAACGCTAGTCTTTGCTTTCCTGACTGATTGCATCTATTGTTCTATTGTTCTATTGGTTCCTGACTTCCCTGAAAAGTTGCATATCACGGGGACTATTCGATGCTATTGCAGTCCGCCACAGGATGTTTTTGTGCTGGTCGAGGGCAGTCAGGTCTGCAGTGAACCAGTGTTCTTAGTTTGACATTTTCTGAAAGGGGCATGCTTATTTAAGATGGTGAGGAAATTACTTTTAAAGAATGACCAGGCATCCTCTACTGACAGGATGAGGTCAATATCCTTCCAGGATACCCGGGCAAGGTCAATTAGAATGGGCTGCTCACAGAAGTGTTTTAGGGAGTGTTTGACAGTGATGAGGGGTGGTCGTTTGACTGCGGACCAGTGGATGCAGGCAATGAGGCAGTGATCGCTGAGATCCTGATTGAAAACAGCAGAGGTGTATATGGAGGGCAAATTGGTCAGGATAATATCTGTGAGGGTGCCCATGTTTACGGATTTAGGGTTGTGCCTGGTGGGTTCCTTGATAATTTGTGTGAGCTTGAGAGCATCTAGCTTAGATTGTAGGACTGCCAGGGTGTTAAGCATATCCCAGTTTAGGTCACCGAACAGAATGAACTCTGAAGATAGATGGGGGGCAATCAATTCACATATGGTGTCCAGGGCACAGCTGGGAGCTGAGGGGGGTCGGTAGCAGGCGGCAACAGTGGGAGACTTATTTCTGGAGAGATTCATTTTTAAAATTAGAAGCTCGAACTGTTTAGGCATAGACCTGTAAAGGGTGCGTGTTGGTGGCAGGGAAGTCAGGCGAACAGGAGAACAAACTTCGTATAAATGGAGTCGTTTAATAAGTGCTGACAAAACTCCAAAAACCAAAATAACAAAAGTCGGTACAAAACCCGTTGCACACCAACACATACTAGAACAATCACATACAATCAAACAATCTCCGACAAAGACATGAGGGGAAACAGAGGGTTAAATACACAACATGCAAGTAATGGAATTGGAAGGAAGAGATGTGAAGTGTGTGAAGGAAGACAAGACAAAACCAATGGAAAATGAAACGTTCTGACCTTTATTTCCTTTGTTTTGTCATTATTTAGTATGGTCAGGGCGTGAGTTGGGGTGGGCAGTCTATGTTTGTTTTTCTATGATTTTGGGGATTTCTATGTTTCGGCCAAGTATGGTTCTCAATCAGAAGCAGGTGTCATTAGTTGTCTCTGATTGAGAATCATACTTAGGTAGCCTGGGTTTCACTGTTTGTTGGTGGGTGATTGTCTATGTCTAGTTGCATGTTAGCACTATTTTTCATTAGCAGTCACGGTCGTTTGTTGTTTTGTTAGCTTGTTCAGTTTACATCGTGTTTTTCGTCATTCAATAAAAGGAATGCATCCATACCACACTGCGCTTTGGTCCGCTTCATACGACAATCGTGACAATGGATCAGTGATGGCTAGAAGGTCGGTGACGTCAACCGCCGAACACCGCCCGAACAAGGAGAGGGACCGACTTCGGCGGAAGTCGTGACAAGACCTGGAATGTATAACAGAACATTGCAGGCTATCGCTGGAGTAGCAACTCCTCCCCCTTTGGCAGTTCTATCTTGACAGAAAATGTTGTAGTTGGGTATGGAAATCTCAGAATTGTTGGTGGCCTTCCTAAACCAGGATTCAGACACGACAAGGACATCAGGGTTGGCAGAGTGTGCTAAAGCAGTGAGTAAAACAAACTTACCGATCTGTTCCTATGGTGTCATACCTGATCAATAATACTACCGATCAATAATACTACTGATCAATAATACTACTGATCTGATCCTATAGTGTCATATCTGATTAATCAAATCAAAGTTTTTTTGTCACATTCGCCGATTACAACAGGTGTAGACCTTACATAGAAACGCTTATTTACAAGCCCTCACCAACAATGAATAGAATGAATAGAACAAACTTGAGGAGGAGGCTTCTGATGTTAACATGCATGAAACCAAGGTTACAGAAGTCAACCAATGAGAGTGCCTGGGGGCACGCAGGGCCTGGGTTTACCTCCACATCACCCGCGGAACAGAGGAGGAGTAGGATGAGGGTACGGCTAAAGGCTATCAAAACTGGTCGTCTCGTGCATTAAGGACAGAGATTCAGGGCATAATGTGCAGACAGGGGTATGGTGGGGTGCAGGTACAGCGGAGGTAAGCCCAGGCACTGAGTGATGATAAGAGATGTTGCATCTCTGGACGTGCTAGATATGCTGGGTGAGGTCACCGCATGTGTGGGAGATGGGACAAAGGAGGTATCTAAGGCATGTTGATTGTGGCTAGGGGCTCCACATTAAACTAAAACAATGATAACTATCCTAATCAACAGTATACAAGGCATATTGACATTTGAGAGAGACATAAAGCGAGGCATAAAGCAATCTCGGGTGTTGATTGGGAGAGCTAGCTAGACAACAACTGCTAACCTCATCTGACTCTGGGTCAGTAGATAAAGGACCTCATCTGACTCTGGGAAAGTAGACAAAGGGCCTCATCTGACTCTGGGTCAGTAGACAAGGGGCCTCATCTGACTCTGGGTCAGTAGACAAGGGGCCTCATCTGACTCTGGGTCAGTAGACAAGGGGCCTCATCAGACTGTTGGTGTGTACTATATAACCAGACTGTTGGTGTGTACTATATAATCAGACTGTTGGTGTGTACTATATAATCAGACTGTTGGTGTGTACTATATAATCAGACTGTTCTGTTGGTGTGTACTATATAATCAGACTGTTGGTGTGTACTATATAATCAGACTGTTGGTGTGTAGTATATAATCAGACTGTTGGTGTGTACTATATAATCAGACTGTTGGTGTGTACTATATAATCAGACTGTTGGTGTGTACTATATAATCAGACTGTTGGTGTGTACTATATAATCAGACTGTTGGTGTGTACTATATAATCAGACTGTTGGTGTGTACTATATAATCAGACTGTTGGTGTGTACTATATAATCAGACTGTTGGTGTGTCCTATATAACCAGACTGTTGGTGTGTACTATATAATCAGACTGTTGGTGTGTACTATATAATCAGACTGTTGGTGTGTACTATATAATCAGACTGTTGGTGTGTACTATATAATCAGACTGTTGGTGTGTACTATATAATCAGACTGTTGGTGTGTAGTATATAATCAGACTGTTGGTGTGTACTATATAATCAGACTGTTGGTGTGTACTATATAATCAGACTGTTGGTGTGTAGTATATAATCAGACTGTTGGTGTGTACTATATAATCAGACTGTTGGTGTGTACTATATAATCAGACTGTTGGTGTGTACTATATAATCAGACTGTTGGTGTGTAGTATATAATCAGACTGTTGGTGTGTACTATATAATCAGACTGTTGGTGTGTACTATATAATCAGACTGTTGGTGTGTACTATATAATCAGACTGTTGGTGTGTACTATATAATCAGACTGTTGGTGTGTACTATATAATCAGACTGTTGGTGTGTACTATATAATCAGACTGTTGGTGTGTACTATATAATCAGACTGTTGGTGTGTACTATATAATCAGACTGTTCTGTTGGTGTGTACTATATAATCAGACTGTTCTGTTGGTGTGTACTATATAATCAGACTGTTGGTGTGTAGTATATAATCAGACTGTTCTGTTGGTGTGTACTATATAATCAGACTGTTCTGTTGGTGTGTACTATATAATCAGACTGTTGGTGTGTACTATATATAATCAGACTGTTGGTGTGTACTATATAATCAGACTGTTGGTGTGTACTATATAATCAGACTGTTGGTGTGTACTATATAATACTGTTGTGTGTATAATCAGACTGTTGGTGTGTACTATATAATCAGACTGTTCTGTTGGTGTGTACTATATAATCAGACTGTTGGTGTGTAGTATATAATCAGACTGTTGGTGTGTACTATATAATCAGACTGTTCTGTTGGTGTGTACTATATAATCAGACTGTTGGTGTGTACTATATAATCAGACTGTTGGTGTGTACTATATAATCAGACTGTTCTGTTGGTGTGTACTATATAATCAGACTGTTCTGTTGGTGTGTACTATATAATCAGACTGTTCTGTTGGTGTGTACTATATAATCAGACTGTTCTGTTGGTGTGTACTATATAATCAGACTGTTGGTGTGTACTATATAATCAGACTGTTGGTGTGTACTATATAATCAGACTGTTCTGTTGGTGTGTACTATATAATCAGACTGTTGGTGTGTACTATATAATCAGACTGTTCTGTTGGTGTGTACTATATAATCAGACTGTTGGTGTGTACTATATAATCAGACTGTTGGTGTGTCCTATATAACCAGACTGTTGGTGTGTACTATATAATCAGACTGTTGGTGTGTACTATATAATCAGACTGTTGGTGTGTACTATATAATCAGACTGTTGGTGTGTACTATATAATCAGACTGTTGGTGTGTAGTATATAATCAGACTGTTGGTGTGTACTATATAATCAGACTGTTGGTGTGTACTATATAATCAGACTGTTGGTGTGTACTATATAATCAGACTGTTGGTGTGTACTATATAATCAGACTGTTGGTGTGTACTATATAATCAGACTGTTGGTGTGTACTATATAATCAGACTGTTGGTGTGTACTATATAATCAGACTGTTGGTGTGTACTATATAATCAGACTGTTGGTGTGTACTATATAATCAGACTGTTGGTGTGTACTATATAATCAGACTGTTGGTGTGTACTATATAATCAGACTGTTGGTGTGTACTATATAATCAGACTGTTGGTGTGTACTATATAATCAGACTGTTGGTGTGTACTATATAATCAGACTGTTGGTGTGTACTATATAATCAGACTGTTCTGTTGGTGTGTACTATATAATCAGACTGTTGGTGTGTACTATATAATCAGACTGTTGGTGTGTACTATATAATCAGACTGTTCTGTTGGTGTGTACTATATAATCAGACTGTTGGTGTGTAGTATATAATCAGACTGTTGGTGTGTACTATATAATCAGACTGTTCTGTTGGTGTGTACTATATAATCAGACTGTTGGTGTGTACTATATAATCAGACTGTTCTGTTGGTGTGTACTATATAATCAGACTGTTGGTGTGTACTATATAATCAGACTGTTGGTGTGTACTATATAATCAGACTGTTGGTGTGTACTATATAATCAGACTGTTGGTGTGTACTATATAATCAGACTGTTGGTGTGTACTATATAATCAGACTGTTGGTGTGTACTATATAATCAGACTGTTGGTGTGTACTATATAATCAGACTGTTCTGTTGGTGTGTACTATATAATCAGACTGTTGGTGTGTACTATATAATCAGACTGTTGGTGTGTACTATATAATCAGACTGTTCTGTTGGTGTGTACTATATAATCAGACTGTTGGTGTGTAGTATATAATCAGACTGTTGGTGTGTACTATATAATCAGACTGTTCTGTTGGTGTGTACTATATAATCAGACTGTTGGTGTGTACTATATAATCAGACTGTTCTGTTGGTGTGTACTATATAATCAGACTGTTGGTGTGTACTATATAATCAGACTGTTGGTGTGTACTATATAATCAGACTGTTGGTGTGTACTATATAATCAGACTGTTGGTGTGTACTATATAATCAGACTGTTGGTGTGTACTATATAATCAGACTGTTGGTGTGTACTATATAATCAGACTGTTGGTGTGTACTATATAATCAGACTGTTGGTGTGTACTATATAATCAGACTGTTGGTGTGTACTATATAATCAGACTGTTGTGTGTACTATATAATCAGACTGTTGGTGTGTACTATATAATCAGACTGTTGGTGTGTACTATATAATCAGACTGTTGGTGTGTACTATATAATCAGACTGTTGGTGTGTACTATATAATCAGACTGTTGGTGTGTACTATATAATCAGACTGTTCTGTTGGTGTGTACTATATAATCAGACTGTTGGTGTGTACTATATAATCAGACTGTTGGTGTGTACTATATAATCAGACTGTTGGTGTGTACTATATAATCAGACTGTTGGTGTGTACTATATAATCAGACTGTTGGTGTGTACTATATAATCAGACTGTTGGTGTGTACTATATAATCAGACTGTTGGTGTGTACTATATAATCAGACTGTTGGTGTGTACTATATAATCAGACTGTTGGTGTGTACTATATAATCAGACTGTTGGTGTGTACTATATAATCAGACTGTTGGTGTGTACTATATAATCAGACTGTTGGTGTGTACTATATAATCAGACTGTTCTGTTGGTGTGTACTATATAATCAGACTGTTCTGTTGGTGTGTACTATATAATCAGACTGTTGGTGTGTACTATATAATCAGACTGTTGGTGTGTACTATATAATCAGACTGTTGGTGTGTACTATATAATCAGACTGTTGGTGTGTAGTATATAATCAGACTGTTGGTGTGTACTATATAATCAGACTGTTCTGTTGGTGTGTACTATATAACCAGACTGTTGGTGTGTACTATATAATCAGACTGTTGGTGTGTACTATATAATCAGACTGTTCTGTTGGTGTGTACTATATAACCAGACTGTTGGTGTGTACTATATAATCAGACTGAGGAGTTGTGTCAGGGATAATGAACACAGTGTTGCTCAGTGTGTCAGGGATAATGAACACATTGTTACTCAGTGTGTCAGGGATAATGAACACAGTGTTACTCAGTGTGTCAGGGATAATGAACACATTGTTGCTCAGTGTGTCAGGGATAATGAACACAGTGTTACTCAGTGTGTCAGGGATAATGAACACATTGTTGCTCAATGTGTCAGGGATAATGAACGCATTGTTGCTCAGTGTGTCAGGGATAATGAACACAGTGTTACTCAATGTGTCAGGGATAATGAACACATTGTTGCTCAGTGTGTCAGGGATAATGAACACATTGTTACTCAGTGTGTCAGGGATAATGAACACAGTGTTACTCAATGTGTCAGGGATAATGAACGCATTGTTGCTCAGTGTGTCAGGGATAATGAACACAGTGTTACTCAGTGTGTCAGGGATAATGAACACAGTGTTACTCAATGTGTCAGGGATAATGAACACATTGTTGCTACGTGTGTCAGGGATAATGAACACAGTGTTACTCAGTGTGTCAGGGATAATGAACACAGTGTTACTCAGTGTGTCAGGGATAATGAACACATTGTTACTCAGTGTGTCAGGGATAATGAACACATTGTTACTCAGTGTGTCAGGGATAATGAACACATTGTTACTCATTGTTACTCAGTGTGTCAGGGATAATGAACAAAGTGTTACTCAGTGTGTCAGGGATAATGAACACAGTGTTACTGTCAGGGATAATGAACACATTGTTGCTCAGTGTGTCAGGGATAATGAACACATTGTTACTCAGTGTGTCAGGGATAATGAACACAGTGTTACTCAATGTGTCAGGGATAATGAACGCATTGTTGCTCAGTGTGTCAGGGATAATGAACACAGTGTTACTCAGTGTGTCAGGGATAATGAACACAGTGTTACTCAGTGTGTCAGGGATAATGAACACATTGTTGCTCAGTGTGTCAGGGATAATGAACACAGTGTTGCTCAGTGTGTCAGGGATAATGAACACAGTGTTACTCAGTGTGTCAGGGATAATGAACACATTGTTGCTCAATGTGTCAGGGATAATGAACACAGTGTTACTCAGTGTGTCAGGGATAATGAACACATTGATACTCATTGTTACTCAGTGTGTCAGGGATAATGAACACATTGAATACTGACTAACGTCATGAAAGACTCATTGGGCTCCAGCAACATGGCCTCTCCCTCTCAGACCTTTCAGAACAGATGACACAGCGTGTTGTGAGTTGGCACTGTGTGGTGTGTCCTTTACAGCTGTTGCTACCTGCTCACCTCTCCTCTCCCTGTGCCCCCTACTCCTCTTCTTTCCCTGTGCCTGCCCACCTCTCCCCCTCCAGCCAGTCCCCACAGCTGTAGAACAGAGCTGTGTCTGTCCTGGTCTCTGGCTCAGCTGGTAATCTTCAACTCCTGAGAAGGAGGAAGTGATCCTTGGCAAAGACCCAGGCAGGACCAGACCCACCTGGGTTCAAATACTACTCAACATTTTACTTTCAGTGTTTTTTCTGGCCTGTCTGGGGTGTGAGATGAGTGGGGTTGGCAGTTTTGGGACTATTCTATTGGTCCTACTAAACCAGTCAAGCACTCAATCAAACACATACAAAAGTGTATGTACTTTAAAATTATTTTCAATTGTATTTGAACCCAGATCTGCCACCAGACCTCTCCAGCCTCCAGCCGCCTCTTCCCGTATACAACAGTCCCAGTCATGATGCTCTGCTCTACTCTGATCTGATCTGGACATTACTCTGCTCTGGGCACTACTCTGCTCTGGGCTTTATTCTGCTTTGTCATGGGCTCTATTCAACTCTGGGCTCTATTCTGCTCTTCTCTGAACTCTACTTTGGGCTCTACTCTGCTCTGTTATGCTCTGGGCTCTACTTTTCTCTGCTTTGCTCTGCCCTGGGCTCTACTTTGCTTTTCTCTGGGCTCTACTTTGCTATTCTCTGGGCTCCACTCTGATCTGGGCTCTACTCTGATCTGGGTTGTACTCTGCTCTCTTATGCTCTGGGGTCTGCTCTGCTCTGGGCTCTACTCTGCTCTGGTCTCTATTCTGTTCTTCTCTGAACTTGACTCTACTCTGGGCTCTGCTCTGGGCTCTGCTCTGGGCTCTGCTCTGGGCTCTACTCTGCCCTGGGCTCTACTCTTCTCTGGACTCTGCTCTGGGCTCTACTCTGGTCTGGGCTCTACTCTGCTCTGGGCTCTACTCTGGTCTCTACTCTGCTCTGGGCTCTGCTCTGCTCTGGGCTCTACTCTACTCTGCTCTGGTCTCTATTCTGCTCTTCTCTGAACTTGACTCTACTCTGGGCTCTGCTCTGTACTCTGAACACTACTCTGCTCTGGGCTTTATTCTGCTTTGTCATGGGCTCTATTCAACTCTGGGCTCTATTCTGCTCTTCTCTGAACTCTACTTTGGGCTCTACTCTGCTCTGTTATGCTCTGGGCTCTACTTTTCTCTGCTTTGCTCTGCCCTGGGCTCTACTTTGCTTTTCTCTGGGCTCCACTCTGATCTGGGCTCTACTCTGATCTGGGTTGTACTCTGCTCTCTTATGCTCTGGGGTCTGCTCTGCTCTGGGCTCTACTCTGCTCTGGTCTCTATTCTGTTCTTCTCTGAACTTGACTCTACTCTGGGCTCTGCTCTGGGCTCTACTCTGCTCTGGGCTCTGCTCTGGGCTCTACTCTGCCCTGGGCTCTACTCTTCTCTGGACTCTGCTCTGGGCTCTACTCTGGTCTGGGCTCTACTCTGCTCTGGGCTCTACTCTGGTCTCTACTCTGCTCTGGGCTCTACTCTGCTCTGCTCTGGGCTCTACTCTACTCTGCTCTGGTCTCTATTCTGCTCTTCTCTGAACTTGACTCTACTCTGGGCTCTGCTCTGTACTCTACTCAGTCCTGGGCTCTACTCAGTTCTAGGCTCTACTCTGGGCTCTACTCTGCTCTGGGCCCTACTCTGCTCTGGGCTCTACTCTGCTCTGGGCTCTACTCTACTCTGGTCTCTACTCTGCTCTGGGCTCTACTCTGCTCTGCTCTGGGCTCTACTCTACTCTGCTCTGGTCTCTATTCTGCTCTTCTCTGAACTCGACTCTACTCTGGGCTCTGCTCTGTACTCTACTCAGTCCTGGGCTCTACTCAGTTCATGGCTCTACTCTGGGCTCTACTCTGCTCTGGGCTCTACTCTGCTCTGGTCTCTATTCTGTTCTTCTCTGAACTTGACTCTACTCTGGGCTCTGCTCTGGGCTCTACTCTGCTCTGGGCTCTGCTCTGGGCTCTACTCTGCCCTGAGCTCTACTCTTCTCTGGACTCTGCTCTGGGCTCTACTCTGGTCTGGGCTCTACTCTGCTCTGGGCTCTACTCTGGTCTCTACTCTGCTCTGGGCTCTACTCTGCTCTGCTCTGGGCTCTACTCTACTCTGCTCTGGTCTCTATTCTGCTCTTCTCTGGACTCGACTCTACTCTGGGCTCCGCTCTGTACTCTACTCAGTCCTGGGCTCTACTCAATTCTAGGCTCTACTCTGGACTCTACTCTGCTCTGGGCCCTACTCTGCTCTGGGCTCTACTCTGGGCTCTAATCAGTTCTGGGCTCTGCTCTGGGCTCTAATCTGCTCTGGGCTCTACTCAATTCTGGGCTCTACTCTGCTCTGGGCTCTACTCTTGGCTCTAATCAATATTTGACTTTGTTTGACCATTGCATTGGAAAATTAGCTACTGTGTAAATACTGCAATGTGGGTTGGTTTGAATTGAGCCACTAATCTTCAATTGATTGCATTTTTCTTTCCAACACAATACCACAATAAATCCCATGGGGGATTGGACCTCACAATACATACCATGGGGGATTGGACCTCACAATACATACCATGGGGGATTGGACCTCACAATACATACCATGGGGGATTGGATCTCACAATACATACCATGGGGGATTGGACCTCACAATACATACCATGGGGGATTGGATCTCACAATACATACCCTGGGGGATTGGATCTCACAATACATCCCATGGGGGATTTGAACTCACAACACATCCCATGGGGGATTTGAACTCACAATACATCCCATGGGGGATTTGAACTCACAACACATACCATGGGGGATTGGACCTTACAATACATCCCATGGGGAATTTGAACTCACAACACATACCATGGGGGATTGGACCTCACAATACATCCCATGGGGGATTGGACCTTACAATACATCCCATGGGGGATTGGACCTTACAATACATCCCATGGGGGATTGGACCTTACAATTACATCCCATGGGGGATTGGAATTTACACCGCTCGTGGCAATAGATGTCAGGACCTTACCTCTGTGAGCTAACTGGTCAGGACCTTACCTCTGTGAGCTAACTGGTCAGGACCTAACCGCTGTGAGCTAACTGGTCAGGACCTAACCTCTGTGAGCTAACTGGTCAGGACCTTACCTCTGTGAGCTAACTGGTCAGGACCCTACTGCTGTGAGCTAACTGGTCAGGACCTTACAGGCTGTGAGCTAACTGGTCAGGACCTTAGGGCTGTGAGCTAACTGGTCAGGACCTGACCTCTGTGAGCTAACTGGTCAGAACTGGTCAGGACCTTACCACTGTGAGCTAACTGGTCAGGACCTTACCGCTGTGAGCTAACTGGTCAGGACCTACCTCTGTGAGCTAACTGGTCAGGACCTAACTGCTGTGAGCTAACTGGTCAGGACCTTACCTCTGTGAGCTAACTGGTCAGGACCTAACCGCTGTGAGCTAACTGGTCAGGACCTTACCTCTGTGAGCTAACTGGTCAGGACCTAACCGCTGTGAGAACTGGTCAGGACCTTACCACTGTGAGCTAACTGGTCAGGACCTTACCTCTGTGAGCTAACTGGCCAGAACTGGTCAGGACCTTACCGCTGTGAGCTAACTGTCAGGACCTAACTGGTCAGGACCTAGGACCGCTGTGAGCTAACTGGTCAGGACCTAACTGCTGTGAGCTAACTGGCCAGAACTGAATTTGCTAACAATGCACATCATTTAATGATCAGAGCATGCCGGTGGACTTCTGGTATGTGTACTGGGTCAGGTACAGCTATGTTTACCCACCCCCAAATAAATATTTATGAGCAATTCCCCCACCCATAAACATTTTTAAAAGTTGAAGGAGTACCTAGCTTCCTACCTCCCTCCCTCGCTAGCTACCTACCTACCCACCCACCCTACCTCCCTCCCTCCCTACCTCCCTAGCTACCAACCTACCTATCTCCCTCCCTACGTACCTAACTACCTACGTACCTACCTACCTACCTAGCTAGCTACCTACCTACTTACCTCCCTCCCTACATACCTACCTATCAACCTACGTACCTACCTACCTACCTAGCTAGCTACCTACCTACTTACCTCCCTCCCTACATACCTACCTATCAACCTACGTACCTACCTACCTACCTAGCTAGCTACCTACCTACTTACCTACCTACCTACCTCCCACCCTACATACCTACCTCCCTCCCTACATACCTACCTACCTACCTACCTACCTACCTACCTACCTACATACCTACCTACCAACCAACCTCCCTACCTACCTACCTAGCTAGCTACCTACCTACCTACCAACCTCCCTACCTACCTACCTACCTAGCTACCTACCTACTTACCTCCCTACCTCCCTCCCTCCCTCCCTACATACCTACCTAGCTAGCTACCTACCTACTTACCTCCCTACATACCTACCTACCTACCTACCTACCTACTTCCCTACCTACATACCTATCTAGCTACCGACCTACCTACCTACCTACCTACCTACCTACCTACCTACCTACATACCTATCTAGCTACCAACCGACCGACCTACCTACCTACCCCCCTACCTACCTAGCTAGCTATCTACCTACCTAGCAAGCTACCTACCTACTACCTACCTACCTACCTACCAACCTACCTACCTACCTACCTACCTACCTCCATACTTACCTACCTACATAACTACCTACCTATTTCCCTAACCACATACCTATCAGGGCTGATGACCGACCTACCTACCTACCCCCTACCTACCTAGCTACCTACCTGTATTTCACTACCCCCTACTTACAGGCCTACCTAGCTGCCTACCTACCTACCTACCTACCTATCTACCTACCTATCTAGCTGATGATCACTAGATACAGGGGTGACCTACCCTAGCTAGCTACCTACCTGATCTTACCTACCTACCTAGCTACCTACCTCCCTACCTAGCTAGCTAGGTATTTCACTAGATACCTATCTACCTACTAACCTACCTGCCTACCTACCAACCTACCTATCAGGGCTACCTACCTACCTACCTACCTACCTACCTACCTACCTACCTACCTCTCTACCTACCTCCCTCCCTACCTACCTACCTACCTACCTACCTACAGGGCCCTACCTACCTACCTACTTACCTACCTACGTGTAGTACCTACCTACCTACATACTTACCTATGATACCTACCTACCTACCTACCTGGGAGGTTGTGGTATTTCACTAGATACAGGCTGATGGTCAGGGCTGATGATCAGGGTGTAGTATTTCACTAGATACAGGCTGATGATCAGGGCTGATGATCAGGGTGTAGTATGAGATACCCAGGCTGATGATCAGGGCTGATGGGGGCTGATGATATTAGTCACTAGATACAGGCTGATGATCAGGGCTGATGATCAGGGTGTAGTATTTCACTAGATACAGGCTGATGATCAGGGCTGATGATCAGGGTGTAGTATTTCACTAGATACAGGCTGATGATCAGGGTGTAGTATTTCACTAGATACAGGCTGATGATCAGGGCTGATGATCAGGGTGTAGTATTTCACTAGATACAGGCTGATGATCAGGGCTGATGATCAGGCTGATGTGGTATTTCACTAGATACAGGCTGATGATCAGGGCTGATGATCAGGGTGTGGTATTTCACTAGATACAGGCTGATGATCAGGGTGGGCTGATGATCAGGCTGATGATCAGTATTTCACTAGATACAGGCTGATGATCAGGGCTGATGATCAGGGTGTGGTATTTCACTAGATACAGGCTGATGATCAGGGTGTAGTATTTCACTAGATACAGGCTGATGATCAGGGCTGATGATCAGGGTGTAGTATTTCACTAGATACAGGCTGATGATCAGGGTGTAGTATTTCACTAGATACAGGCTGATGATCAGGGCTGATGATCAGGGTGTGGTATTTCACTAGATACAGGCTGATGATCAGGGCTGATGATCAGGGTGTGGTATTTCACTAGATACAGGCTGATGATCAGGCTGATGATCAGGCTGATGATCAGGGTGTGGTATTTCACTAGATACAGGCTGATGATCAGGGCTGATGATCAGGGTGTAGTATTTCACTAGATACAGGCTGATGATCAGGGCTGATGATCAGGGTGTAGTATTTCACTAGATACAGGCTGATGATCAGGGCTGATGATCAGATACAGGCTGATGATCAGGGTATTTCACTAGATACAGGCTGATGATCAGGGCTGATGATCAGGGTGTGGTATTTCACTAGATACAGGCTGATGATCAGGGTGTAGTATTTCACTAGATACAGGCTGATGATCAGGGCTGATGATCAGGGCTGATGATCAGGGTGTGGTATTTCACTAGATACAGGCTGATGATCAGGGTGTAGTATTTCACTAGATACAGGCTGATGATCAGGGCTGATGATCCGGGTGTGGTATTTCACTAGATACAGGCTGATGATCAGGGTATTTCACTAGATGATCAGGGTGTGGTATTTCACTAGATCAGGCTGATGATCAGGGCTGATGATCAGGGTGTGGTATTCCACTAGATACAGGCTGATGATCATGGTGTAGTATTTCACTAGATACAGGCTGATGATCAGGGCTGATGATCAGGGTGTAGTATTTCACTAGATACAGGCTGATGATCAGGGCTGATGATCAGGGCTGATGATCAGGGCTGATGATCAGGGTGTGGTATTTCACTAGATACAGGCTGATGATCAGGGCTGATGATCAGGGTGTAGTATTTCACTAGATACAGGCTGATGATCAGGGCTGATGATCAGGGTGTAGTATTTCACTAGATACAGGCTGATGATCAGGGCTGATGATCAGGGTGTAGTATTTCACTAGATACAGGCTGATGATCAGGGCTGATGATCAGGGTGTAGTATTTCACTAGATACAGGCTGATGATCAGGGTGTAGTATTCCACTAGATACAGGCTGATGATCAGGGCTGATGATCAGGGTGTAGTATTTCACTAGATACAGGCTGATGATCAGGGTGTAGTATTTCACTAGATACAGGCTGATGATCAGGGTGTAGTATTTCACTAGATACAGGCTGATGATCAGGGTGTGGTATTTCACTAGATACAGGCTGATGATCAGGGTGTGGTATTTCACTAGATACAGGCTGATGATCAGGGCTGATGATCAGGGTGTGGTATTTCACTAGATACAGGCTGATGATCAGGGCTGATGATCAGGGTGTAGTATTTCACTAGATACAGGCTGATGATCAGGGTGTAGTATTTCACTAGATACAGGCTGATGATCAGGGCTGATGATCAGGGCTGGTGTAGTATTTCACTAGATACAGGCTGATGATCAGGGGGTGTGGTATTTCACTAGATACAGGCTGATGATCAGGCTGATGATCAGGTAGTATTTCACTAGATACAGGCTGATGATCAGGGCTGATGATCAGGGTGTAGTATTTCACTAGATACAGGCTGATGATCAGGGTGTGGTATTTCACTAGATACAGGCTGATGATCAGGGCTGATGATCAGGGTGTAGTATTTCACTAGATACAGGCTGATGATCAGGGCTGATGATCAGGGCTGATGATCAGGGTGTAGTATTTCACTAGATACAGGCTGATGATCAGGGCTGATGATCAGGGTGTAGTATTTCACTAGATACAGGCTGATGATCAGGGTGTAGTATTTCACTAGATACAGGCTGATGATCAGGGCTGATGATCAGGGTGTAGTATTTCACTAGATACAGGCTGATGATCAGGGTGTGGTATTTCACTAGATACAGGCTGATGATCAGGGTGTGGTATTTCACTAGATACAGGCTGATGATCAGGGTGTGGTATTTCACTAGATACAGGCTGATGATCAGGACTGATGATCAGGGGTGTAGTATTTCACTAGATACAGGCTGATGATCAGGGCTGATGATCAGGGTGTAGTATTTCACTAGATACAGGCTGATCAGGGTGTAGTATTTCACTAGATACAGGCTGATGATCAGGGTGTAGTATTTCACTAGATACAGGCTGATGATCAGGGCTGATGATCAGGGTGTAGTATTTCACTAGATACAGGCTGATGATCAGGGCTGATGATCAGGGTGTGGTATTTCACTAGATACAGGCTGATGTATCAGGGCTGATGATCAGGGTGTAGTATTTCACTAGATACAGGCTGATGATGATCACTAGGGCTGATGATCAGGGTGTAGTATTTCACTAGATACAGGCTGATGATCAGGGTGTAGTATTTCACTAGATACAGGCTGATGATCAGGGTGTAGTATTTCACTAGATACAGGCTGATGATCAGGGTGTAGTATTTCACTAGATACAGGCTGATGATCAGGGCTGATGATCAGGGTGTGGTATTTCACTAGATACAGGCTGATGATCAGGGTGGTATTTCACTAGATACAGGCTGATGATCAGGGCTGTATTTCACTAGATACAGGCTGATGATCAGGGTGTAGTATTTCACTAGATACAGGCTTATGATCAGGGCTGATGATCAGGGTGTAGTATTTCACTAGATACAGGCTGATGATCAGGGCTGATGATCAGGGTGTAGTATTTCACTAGATACAGGCTGATGATCAGGGTGTAGTATTTCACTAGATACAGGCTGATGATCAGGGCTGATGATCAGGGTGTGGTATTTCACTAGATACAGGCTGATGATCAGGGCTGATGATCAGGGTGTGGTATTTCACTAGATACAGGCTGATGATCAGGCTGATGATCCGGGTGTGGTATTTCACTAGATACAGGCTGATGATCAGGGCTGATGATCAGGGTGTGGTATTTCACTAGATACAGGCTGATGATCAGGGCTGATGATCAGGGCTGATGATCAGGGTGTAGTATTTCACTAGATACAGGCTGATGATCAGGGCTGATGATCAGGGTGTGGTATTTCACTAGATACAGGCTGATGATCAGGGTGTAGTATTTCACTAGATACAGGCTGATGATCAGGGCTGATGATCAGGGTGTAGTATTTCACTAGATACAGGCTGATGATCAGGGTGTAGTATTTCACTAGATACAGGCTGATGATCAGGGTGTAGTATTTCACTAGATACAGGCTGATGATCAGGGTGTGGTATTTCACTAGATACAGGCTGATGATCAGGGCTGATGATCAGGGCTGATGATCAGGGTGTGGTATTTCACTAGATACAGGCTGATGATCAGGGTGATAGTATTTCACTAGATACAGGCTGATGATCAGGGCTGATGATCAGGGTGTGGTATTTCACTAGATACAGGCTGATGATCAGGGTGTAGTATTTCACTAGATACAGGCTGATGATCAGGGCTGATGATCAGGGTGTAGTATTTCACTAGATACAGGCTGATGATCAGGGTGTAGTATTTCACTAGATACAGGCTGATGATCAGGGTGTGGTATTTCACTAGATACAGGCTGATGATCAGGGTGTGGTATTTCACTAGATACAGGCTGATGATTTCAGGGTAGTATTTCACTAGATACAGGCTGATGATCAGGGCTGATGATCAGGGCTGATGATCAGGGTGTAGTATTTCACTAGATACAGGCTGATGATCAGGGTGTAGTATTTCACTAGATACAGGCTGATGATCAGGGCTGATGATCAGGGTGTAGTATTTCACTAGATACAGGCTGATGATCAGGGTGTAGTATTTCACTAGATACAGGCTGATGATCAGGGTGTGGTATTTCACTAGATACAGGCTGATGATCAGGGTGTGGTATTTCACTAGATACAGGCTGATGATCAGGGTGTGGTATTTCACTAGATACAGGCTGATGATCAGGGTGTAGTATTTCACTAGATACAGGCTGATGATCAGGGTGTGGTATTTCACTAGATACAGGCTGATGATCAGGGCTGATGATCAGGGTGTGGTATTTCACTAGATACAGGCTGATGATCAGGGCTGATGATCAGGGTGTGGTATTTCACTAGATACAGGCTGATGATCAGGGCTGATGATCAGGGTGTAGTATTTCACTAGATACAGGCTGATGATCAGGGTGTGGTATTTCACTAGATACAGGCTGATGATCAGGGCTGATGATCAGGGTGTAGTATTTCACTAGATACAGGCTGATGATCAGGGCTGATGATCAGGGTGTAGTATTTCACTAGATACAGGCTGATGATCAGGGTGTGGTATTTCACTAGATACAGGCTGATGATCAGGGCTGATGATCAGGGTGTAGTATTTCACTAGATACAGGCTGATGATCAGGGCTGATGATCAGGGCTGATGATCAGGGTGTAGTATTTCACTAGATACAGGCTGATGATCAGGGTGTAGTATTTCACTAGATACAGGCTGATGATCAGGGTGTGGTATTTCACTAGATACAGGCTGATGATCAGGGCTGATGATCAGGGTGTAGTATTTCACTAGATACAGGCTGATGATCAGGGTGTGGTATTTCACTAGATACAGGCTGATGATCAGGGCTGATGATCAGGCTGATGATCAGTATTTCACTAGATACAGGCTGATGATCAGGGTGTGGTATTTCACTAGATACAGGCTGATGATCAGGGTGTAGTATTTCACTAGATACAGGCTGATGGTCAGGGTGTGGTATTTCACTAGATACAGGCTGATGATCAGGGTGTGGTATTTCACTAGATACAGGCTGATGATCAGGGCTGATGATCAGGGTGTGGTATTTCACTAGATACAGGCTGATGATCAGGGCTGATGATCAGGGTGTGGTATTTCACTAGATACAGGCTGATGATCAGGGTGTAGTATTTCACTAGATACAGGCTGATGATCAGGGCTGATTTGATAGATACAGGCTGGTGTAGTATTTCACTAGATACAGGCTGATGATCAGGGTGTGGTATTTCACTAGATACAGGCTGATGATCAGGGTGTAGTATTTCACTAGATACAGGCTGATGATCAGGGCTGATGTCAGGGTGTAGTATTTCACTAGATACAGGCTGATGATCAGGGTGTGGTATTTCACTAGATACAGGCTGATGATCAGGGCTGATTTCAGGGTGTAGATTTCAGGCTAGATACAGGCTGATGATCAGGGCTGATGATCAGGGTGTAGTATTTCACTAGATACAGGCTGATGATCAGGGCTGATGATCAGGGTGTAGTATTTCACTAGATACAGGCTGATGATCAGGGTGTAGTATTTCACTAGATACAGGCTGATGATCAGGGCTGATGATCAGGGCTGATGATCAGGGTGTGGTATTTCACTAGATACAGGCTGATGATCAGGGTGTGGTATTTCACTAGATACAGGCTGATGATCAGGGTGGTATTTCACTAGATACAGGCTGATGATCAGGGTGTGGTATTTCACTAGATACAGGCTGATGATCAGGGCTGATGATCAGGGTGTAGTATTTCACTAGATACAGGCTGATGATCAGGGTGTAGTATTTCACTAGATACAGGCTGATGATCAGGGTGTAGTATTTCACTAGATACAGGCTGATGATCAGGGCTGATGATCAGGGTGTAGTATTTCACTAGATACAGGCTGATGATCAGGATGCTGATGATCAGGGTGTGGTATTTCACTAGATACAGGCTGATGATCAGGGCTGATGATCAGGGTGTAGTATTTCACTAGATACAGGCTGATGATCAGGGCTGATGATCAGGGTGTAGTATTTCACTAGATACAGGCTGATGATCAGGGTGTAGTATTTCACTAGATACAGGCTGATGATCAGGGTGTAGTATTTCACTAGATACAGGCTGATGATCAGGGTGTAGTATTTCACTAGATACAGGCTGATGATCAGGGCTGATGATCAGGCTGGTGTGGTATTTCACTAGATACAGGCTGATGATCAGGGTGTAGTATTTCACTAGATACAGGCTGATGATCAGGGTGTGTATTTCACTAGATACAGGCTGATGATCAGGGTGTGGTATTTTAGATACAGGCTGATCAGATACAGGCTGATGATCAGGGTGTAGTATTTCACTAGATACAGGCTGATGATCAGGGCTGATGATCAGGGTGTAGTATTTCACTAGATACAGGCTGATGATCAGGGTGTAGTATTTCACTAGATACAGGCTGATGATCAGGGCTGATGATCAGGATCAGGGTGTGGTATTTCACTAGATACAGGCTGATGATCAGGGCTGATGATCAGGGTGTAGTATTTCACTAGATACAGGCTGATGATCAGGGCTGATGATCAGGGTGTGGTATTTCACTAGATACAGGCTGATGATCAGGGCTGATGATCAGGGTGTGGTATTTCACTAGATACAGGCTGATGATTTCAGGGCTGATGATCAGGGTGTGGTATTTCACTAGATACAGGCTGATGATCAGGGTGTAGTATTTCACTAGATACAGGCTGATGATCAGGGCTAGATGCTGATGATCAGGGTGTGGTATTTCACTAGATACAGGCTGATGATCAGGGTGTGGTATTTCACTAGATACAGGCTGATGATCAGGGCTGATGATCAGGGTGTAGTATTTCACTAGATACAGGCTGATGATCAGGGTGTGGTATTTCACTAGATACAGGCTGATGATCAGGGTGTGGTATTTCACTAGATACAGGCTGATGATCAGGGTGTGGTATTTCACTAGATACAGGCTGATGATCAGGGTGTATTTCACTAGATGTCAGATACAGGCTGATGATCAGGGTGTGTAGTATTTCACTAGATACAGGCTGATGATCAGGGTGTAGTATTTCACTAGATACAGGCTGATGATCAGGGCTGATGATCAGGGTGTGGTATTTCACTAGATACAGGCTGATGATCAGGGTGTGGTATTTCACTAGATACAGGCTGATGATCAGGGCTGATGATCAGGGTGTAGTATTTCACTAGATACAGGCTGATGATCAGGGGTGTAGTATTTCACTAGATACAGGCTGATGATCAGGGTGTGGTATTTCACTAGATACAGGCTGATGATCAGGGTGTGGTATTTCACTAGATACAGGCTGATGATCAGGGTGTGGTATTTCACTAGATACAGGCTGATGATCAGGGTGGGTATTTCACTAGATACAGGCTGATGATCAGGGCTGATGGTCAGGGTGTAGTATTTCACTAGATACAGGCTGATGATCAGGGCTGATGATCAGTATTTCACTAGATACAGGCTGATGATCAGGGGTATTTCACTAGATACAGGCTGATGATCAGGTGTGTAGTATTTCACTAGATACAGGCTGATGATCAGGGTGTGGTATTTCACTAGATACAGGCTGATGATCAGGGTGTGGTATTTCACTAGATACAGGCTGATGATCAGGGTGTGGTATTTCACTAGATACAGGCTGATGATCAGGGCTGATGTGTGGTATTTCACTAGATACAGGCTGATGATCAGGGTGTGGTATTTCACTAGATACAGGCTGATGATCAGGCTGATGATGGTATTTCACTAGATACAGGCTGATGATCATTTCACTAGATACAGGCTGATGATCAGGGCTGATGATCAGGGTGTAGTATTTCACTAGATACAGGCTGATGATCAGGGTGTGGTATTTCACTAGATACAGGCTGATGATCAGGGTGTGGTATTTCACTAGATACAGGCTGATGATCAGGGTGTAGGGTGTATTTCACTAGATACAGGCTGATGATCAGGGCTGTATTTCATGATCAGGCTGATGATCAGGGTGGTATTTCACTAGATACAGGCTGATGATCAGGGTGTGGTATTTCACTAGATAGGCTGATGATCAGGGGCAGGTGTGGTATTTCACTAGATACAGGCTGATGATCAGGGTGTGGTATTTCACTAGATACAGGCTGATGATCAGGGTGTGGTATTTCACTAGATACAGGCTGATGATCAGGGTGTGGTATTTCACTAGATACAGGCTGATGATCAGGGTGTAGTATTTCACTAGATACAGGCTGATGATCAGGGCTGATGATCAGGGTGTAGTATTTCACTAGATACAGGCTGATGATGATGATCAGATACAGGCTGATGAGTATTTCACTAGATACAGGCTGATGATCAGGGTGTAGTATTTCACTAGATACAGGCTGATGATCAGGGTGTGGTATTTCACTAGATACAGGCTGATGATCAGGGTGTGGTATTTCACTAGATACAGGCTGATGATCAGGGTGTCAGGGTGTAGTATTTCACTAGATACAGGCTGATGATCAGGGTGTGGTATTTCACTAGATACACAGGCTGATGATACAGGGCTGATGATCAGGGTGTAGTATTTCACTAGATACAGGCTGATGATCAGGGTGTGGTATTTCACTAGATACAGGCTGATGATCAGGGCTGATGATCAGGGTGTGGTATTTCACTAGATACAGGCTGATGATCAGGGTGTGGTATTTCACTAGATACAGGCTGATGATCAGGGCTGATGATCAGGGTGTAGTATTTCACTAGATACAGGCTGATGATCAGGGCTGTGATCAGTATTTCACTAGATACAGGCTGATGATCAGGCTGATGATGGTATTTCACTAGATACAGGCTGATGATCAGGGATGATCTGTATTTCACTAGATACAGGCTGATGATCAGGGGTGTGGTATTTCACTAGATACAGGCTGATGATCAGGGTGTGGTATTTCACTAGATACAGGCTGATGATGTATGTATTTCACTAGATACTGATGAGGCTGATGATGGGTGTGTATTTCACTAGGGCTGATGATCAGGCTGATGATCAGGGTGTGGTATTTCACTAGATACAGGCTGATGATCAGGGCTGATGATCAGGGTGTGGTATTTCACTAGATACAGGCTGATGATCAGGGTGTGGTATTTCACTAGATACAGGCTGATGATCAGGGCTGATGATCAGGGTGTAGTATTTCACTAGATACAGGCTGATGATCAGGGCTGATGATCAGGGTGTGGTATTTCACTAGATACAGGCTGATGATCAGGGCTGATGATCAGGGTGTGGTATTTCACTAGATACAGGCTGATGATCAGGGCTGATGATCAGGTGTGGTATTTCACTAGATACAGGCTGATGATCAGGGCTGATGATCAGGGCTGATGATCAGGGTGTGGTATTTCACTAGATACAGGCTGATGATCAGGGCTGATGATCAGGGTGTAGTATTTCACTAGATACAGGCTGATGATCAGGGCTGATGATCAGGGCTGATGATCAGGGTGTGGTATTTCACTAGATACAGGCTGATGGTCAGGGCTGATGATCAGGGTGTAGTATTTCACTAGATACAGGCTGATGATCAGGGCTGATGATCAGGGTGTAGTATTTCACTAGATACAGGCTGATGATCAGGGCTGATGATCAGGGCTGATGATCAGGGTGTGGTATTTCACTAGATACAGGCTGATGATCAGGGCTGATGATCAGGGTGTAGTATTTCACTAGATACAGGCTGATGATCAGGGTGTAGTATTTCACTAGATACAGGCTGATGATCAGGGCTGATGATCAGGGTGTAGTATTTCACTAGATACAGGCTGATGATCAGGGTGTGGTATTAGGGTCACTCCCTCTCTGGCTGGATCTGAGAGCTTTTGGAGATTAGAGGGTGAGGGTCACTCCCTCTCTGGCTGGATCTGAGAGCTGTTGATTTTCCTTTATGTGGAAGGCCAGTGGTAATGGAAGTCCTCATCACCAAAATGTCCTGCAACTGTTCAAACATTTAAACAAACTTGTTATACATGATTCATCTGGGAGTTATCACTGTGTGTGTACAGTACATGAACTGTTCACATACGTAAGACTTAAGCCTTTTTATGCACAACATTGGTTGATGTGTTGATGTATCTGTGTGTCTGTCTTTCCCCAGACCCCCAGTGCCTGGGCAGAGGAGTTTGTGGAGAAGAGGAGGGCTTCTCACCAACGCTCAGCCTCCTGGGGAAGCACTGACCAACTGAAAGAGGTATGCACTCCTCCCCTCCTCCTCCCTCTCCTCCTCCCCTCCTCCTCCTCCCTCTCCTCCTCCCCACCCCCTCCCTCTCCTCCTCCCTCTCCTCCTCCCCTCCTCCTCCCTCTCCTCCTCCCCACCTCCTCCTCCTCCCCTCCTCCTCCCCACCTCCTCACCCCCTCCCCACCTCCTCCCCACCTCCTCCCCACCCCCTCCCCTCCTCCTCCCCACCTCCTCACCCCCTCGCCCAGCTGCCCCCTCGCCCAGCTACAGCCTCGCCCAGCTCGAAAAACTCCCGAGAAAGGCCAAAACCTAGGAAGAAACCTAGAGAGGAACCAGGCTATGTGGGGTGGCCAGTCCTCTTCTGGCTGTGCCGGGTGGAGATTACAACAGAACATGGCCAA
The DNA here is from genome assembly GCF_036934945.1 of Oncorhynchus masou masou. Taxonomy (NCBI): domain Eukaryota; kingdom Metazoa; phylum Chordata; class Actinopteri; order Salmoniformes; family Salmonidae; genus Oncorhynchus; species Oncorhynchus masou. The sequence continues at coordinate 133,972 of NW_027015545.1, forward strand.
GATGTTCAAATGTTCATAAATGACCAGCATGGTCAAATAATAATAATCACAGGCAGAACAGTTGAAACTGGAGCAGCAGCACGGCCAGGTGGACTGGGGACAGCAAGGAGTCATCATGTCAGGTAGTCCTGAGGCATGGTCCAAGGGCTCAGGTCCTCCGAGAGAGAGAAAGAAAGAGAGAAAGAAAGAGAAAATTAGAGAGAGCATACTTAGATTCACACAGGACACCGGATAAGACAGGAGAAGTACTCCAGATATAACAAACTGACCCTAGCCCCCCGACACATAAACTACTGCAGCATAAATGTGTGTGGCTGGGTCAGGGTAGAGGTGTGGCTGGGTCAGGGTAGAGGTGTGGCTGGGTCAGGGTAGAGGTGTGGCTGGGTCAGGGTAGAGGAGTGGCTGGGTCAGGGTAGAGGAGTGGCTGGGTCAGGGTAGAGGAGTGGCTGGGTCAGGGTAGAGGTGTGGCTGGGTCAGGGTAGAGGTGTGGCTGGGTCTTGGTATTGGTGTGGCTGGGTCTTGGTAGAGGTGTGGCTGGGTCAGGGTAGAGGTGTGGTTGGGTCAGGGTAGAGGTGTGGCTGGGTCAGGGTAGAGGTGTGGCTGGGTCAGGGTAGAGGTGTGGCTGGGTCAGGGTAGAGGTGTGGCTGGGTCAGGGTAGAGGTGTGGCTGGGTCAGGGTAGAGGTGTGGCTGGGTCAGGGTAATGAAGTGGCTGGGTCAGGGTAGAGGTGTGGCTGGGTCAGGGTAGAGGAGTGGCTAGGTCAGGGTAGAGGTGTGTGGCTGGGTCAGGGTAGAGGTGTGGCTGGGTCAGGGTAGAGGTGTGGCTGGGTCAGGGTAGAGGTGTGGCTGGGTCAGGGTAGAGGTGTGGCTGGGTCAGGGTAGAGGTGTGGTTGTGTCAGGGTAGTGGTGTGGCTGGGTCAGGGTAGTGGTGTGTGTGGCTGGGTCAGGGAGCTCATCTAGTCTAATTAGAGACGGGTCTGCGTGGGGTCAGGCAGCTCATCTAGTCTAATTAGAGACGGGTCTGCGTGGAGTCAGGGAGCTCATCTAGTCTAATTAGAGACGGGTCTGCGTGGAGTCAGGGAGCTCATCTAGTCTAATTAGAGACGGGTCTGCGTGGAGTCAGGGAGCTCATCTAGTCTAATTAGAGACGGGTCTGCGTGGGGTCAGGCAGCTCATCTAGTCTAATTAGAGACGGGTCTGCGTGGGGTCAGGGAGCTCATCTAGTCTAATTAGAGACGGGTCTGCGTGGGGTCAGGGAGCTCATCTAGTCTAATTAGAGGCGGGTCTGCGTGGAGTCAGGGAGCTCATCTAGTCTAATTAGAGACGGGTCTGCGTGGGGTCAGGGAGCTCATCTAGTCTAATTAGAGACGGGTCTGCGTGGGGTCAGGGAGCTCATCTAGTCTAATTAGAGACGGGTCTGCGTGGGGTCAGGGAGCTCATCTAGTCTAATTAGAGACGGGTCTGCGTGGAGTCAGGGAGCTCATCTAGTCTAATTAGAGACGGGTCTGCGTGGGGTCAGGGAGCTCATCTAGTCTAATTAGAGACAGGTCTGCGTGGGGTCAGGGAGCTCATCTAGTCTAATTACACAGGAACAGAAACTTATATCCTGTCGGGCCTCATTTCCCAGTTTACTGCACTTGTCTATGTAGGGGATTGTCTATTGTATCAATGTGGCTTGTCACTCGCTGTTACTGGCTATTATCTATCCTTTACCCCTACAGTATACTGCTGTTACTGTCTATTATCTATCCTTTACCCCTACCTACAGTATACTGCTGTTACTGTCTAGTATCTATCCTTTACCCCTACAGTATACTGCTGTTACTGTGTATTATCTATCCTTTACCCCTACCTACAGTATACTGCTGTTACTGTCTATTATCTATCCTTTACCCCTACCTACAGTATACTGCTGTTACTGTCTATTATCTATCCTTTACCCCTACCTACAGTATACTGCTGTTACTGTCTATTATCTATCCTTTACCCCTACCTACAGTATACTGCTGTTACTGTCTATTATCTATCCTTTACCACTACCTACAGTATACTGCTGTTACTGTCTATTATCTATCCTTTACCCCTACCTACAGTATACTGCTGTTACTGTCTATTATCTATTCTTTACCCCTACCTACAGTATACTGCTGTTACTGTCTATTATCTATTCTTTACCCCTACCTACAGTATACTGCTGTTACTGTCTATTATCTATTCTTTACCCCTACCTACAGTATACTGCTGTTACTGTCTATTATCTATTCTTTACCCCTACCTACAGTACCCTGCTGTTACTGTCTATTATCTATTCTTTACCCCTACCTACAGTATACTGCTGTTACTGTCTATTATCTATTCTTTACCCCTACCTACAGTATACTGCTGTTACTGTCTATTATCTATCCTTTACCCCTACAGTATACTGCTGTTACTGTCTTATCTATCCTTTACCCCTACCTACAGTATACTGCTGTTACTGTCTATTATCTATCCTTTACCCCTACAGTATACTGCTGTTACTGTCTATTATCTATCCTTTACCCCTACCTACAGTATACTGCTGTTACTGTCTATTATCTATCCTTTACCCCTACCTACAGTATACTGCTGTTACTGTCTATTATCTATCCTTTACCCCTACCTACAGTATACTGCTGTTACTGTCTATTATCTATCCTTTACCCCTACCTACAGTATACTGCTGTTACTGTCTATTATCTATCCTTTACCCCTACCTACAGTATACTGCTGTTACTGTCTTATCTATCCTTTACCCCTACCTACAGTATTCTGCTGTTGTATCAATGTGGCTTGTCACTCGCTGTCACTGTCTAGGTGAATGATATTACGTTCATCCTCTGGCCAGAAGTTGTTATCGCTGTTCTCGGTTCAGATGTGGTCATTGGAAAATTATTTTGGACCAGTTCTTCCCTCTCCTCCCCCTGACCCGTCTCATCTCTCTGTTGTCTCTCTCTCTCCAGATTGCCAAGCTGAGGCAGCAGCTCCAGCGCAGTAAGCACAGCAGCCGTCACCATAGAGACAAGGAACGCAAATCACCATTCAATGGGAACCATGCTGCTCTCTACCAGGTGTGAGCAGGGCGAGGCGAGGGACCCGTAAAGCCATAGAAAATAGATAGAAATGGTCTAAATCTAGATCTCCACTGTTACAAAAGGACCCAAAGCAGATTGATTCAGATTTAGATTCAGATTTAGATTCAGATTTAGATTCAGATTTAAATTTAGATTTAGATTGATTCAGGTTTAGACACAAATTTAGATTCAGGTTTAGATTCAGATTTAGATTCAGATTTAGATTGATTTAGGTTTAGATTCAGATTTAGATTCAGATTTAGATTCAGATTTAGATTTAGATTGATTCAGGTTTAGACACAAATTTAGATTCAGGTTTAGATTCAGATTTAGATTCAAATTTAGATTGATTTAGGTTTAGATTCAGATTTAGATTCAGATTTAGATTCAGATTTAGATTTAGATTGATTCAGGTTTAGACACAAATTTAGATTCAGGTTTAGATTCAGATTTAGATTCAAATTTAAATTCAGATTTACATTCAGGTTTAGATTCAGATTTAGGTTTAGATTCAGATTCAGCTTTAGATTCAGGTTTCGATTCAGATTTACATTTACATTCAGGTTTAGATTTAGATTCAGATGTAGATTTAGGTTTAGATTTAGATCCAGATTTAGATCCAGATTTAGATTCAGATTTAGTTTTAGATTCAGATTCAGCTTTAGATTCAGGTTTCGATTCAGATTCAGATGTAGATTTACATTCAGGTTTAGATTTAGATCCAGATTTACATTCAGGTTTAGATTTAGATACAGATTTAGATTTAGATCCAGATTTAGATTTAGATTCAGATTTAGATTTACATTCAGGTTTAGATTTAGATCCAGATTTAGGTTTAGATTTAGATCCAGATTTAGATTTACATTCAGGTTTAGATTTAGATCCAGATTCAGGTTTAGATTTAGATCCAGATTTAGATCCAGATTCAGGATTAGATTTAGATCCAGATTTAGATTTAGATTCAGATTTAGATTTACATTCGGGTTTAGATTTAGATCCAGATTTAGGTTTAGATTTAGATCCAGATTTAGATTTACATTCAGGTTTAGATTTAGATCCAGATTCAGATTTAGATTCAGGTTTAGATCCAGATCAAGATTTAGGTTTAGGTTTAGACTATTGGCATAATAGTTGCAGATGAACTTGAACATGCTTGTATAAAGGTCAAGCCTTCCTCTTTCAGTAAACTGTATTACTGGTGTTAAGTTTTCACTTGTGGAGCTGAGGAGTCACAGATGCCACCTGCTAAGAGGCTTCTAGTCAGTGGGGAGAGTAAAGTGTGCCTTGAATTGTGTGTGTCAGGGCCTAATGGCTTTCATGCAGGGAAACTGAAATACGTCTTACCTCATTTCTTTGTCGCCTGTGCAACTAAAACTCTAAACCGGAAAAACTCTAGATCACCTTTACTACACACACTTTGTGGAAAGTATCACTGAACCATGAATGAGAGCACCAGCTGTTCTGGACGACTGTGTAGCCGATGTCAGTAAGACCTTTAAACAGGTCAACATTCACAAGGATGCAGGGCCAGACGGATTACCAGGACGTGTACTCAGAGCATGCTCTGACCAGCTGGCAAGTGTCTTCATTGACATTTTCAACCTGTCCCTGTCCGAGTCTGTAATACCAACATGTTTTAAACAGACCACCATAGTCCCTGTGCCCAGGAACACAAAGGCAACCTGCCTAAATTACTAACGTCCTGTAGCATTCACATCTGGAGCCATGAAATGCTTTGAAAGGCTGGTCATGGCTCACATAAACACCATAATCTCAGAAACAGGAAAAGGAACACCTATGTGAGAATGCTATTCATTGACTACAGCTCAGCGTTCAACACCATAGTGAACTCAAAGCCCATCACTAAGCTAAGGACCCTGGGACTGAACACCTCCCTCTGCAACTGGATCCTGGACTTCCTGACGGGCCGCCCCCAGGTGGTGACAACAACACCTCCGCCACTCTGACCCTCAACATGGGGGCCCCTCATGGAGCTGATTGTGGACTGTAGGAAAAGGGGGACCGAGCACGCTCCCCCCATACACATCGACGGGGCTGTAGTGCATCACTAAGGAATTAACATGGTCCACACACGCCAACACAGTTGGCACGACAACACCTTTTCCCCTCAGGAGGCTGAAAAGATTTGCCATGGGTCCTCAGATCCTCAAACAGTTCTACAGCTGCACCATCGAGAGCATCTTGATTGGCTGCATCACCGCCTGGTATGGCAACTGCTCAGCCTCCGACAGCAAGGCATTCTCTGGGGTAGTGCATACGGCACATTACATCACTGGGTCTGAGCTCCCTGCCATCCAGGACCTCTATACCGGGCGGTCTCAGAGGAAAGCCCCAACATTCTCAGGCTCCAGCCACCTAAGTCATAGATTGTGCTGCTACAGCATGGCAAGCAGTACCGGAGTACCAAGTCTGGAAGCAACAGGACCCTGAACAGCTTCCATCCCGAAGCCATAGGACTACTAAATAGTTATTCTGGGTAGCTATGTGGTTAACTATTTAACTATCTGCATTGGCCTCTTTTTGCGCAAACTTTTTTTAAACTCATCACAGACACTGCTGTTACTGTCTATTATCTATCCTTCACCCCTACCTACAGTATACTGCTGTTACTGTCTATTATCTATCCTTCACCCCTACCTACAGTATACTGCTGTTACTGTCTATTATCTATCCTTTACCCCTACCTACAGTATACTGCTGTTACTGTCTAATATCTATCCTTCACCCCTACCAACAGTTTACTGCTGTTACTGTCTATTATCTATCCTTTACCCCTCTCTCTTTCCTCTCTCTCCTCTCTCTCTCTCTCCTTTCTTTCCTCTCTCCCCCCTCTCTCCCTCTTTCTTTCCCCTCTCTTTCCTCTCTCCTCCTCTCCCTTTCTCTCTCATCTCTCTCCTCTCTCTCCCCTTTCTCTTTCCTCTTTCTCCTCTCTTTCCCCTTTCTCTCTCCTCTCTCTTTCCTCTCTTTCCTCTCTCTTTCCTCTCTCCCCTTTCTCTTTCCTCTCTCTCCTCTCTCCCTTTTCTCTCCCCTTTCTCTCTCCTCTCTCTTTCCTCTCTCTTCCTCTCTCTTTCCTCTCTCTTTCCTCTCCTTTCCTCTCTCTTTCCTCTCTCCCTTTTCTCTCTCCTCTCTCTCCCTTTCTTTCCTCTCTCCTCTCTCTCCCTCTCTCTTCTCTCTTTCCTCTCTTTCCTCTCTTCCCCTCTTTCCTCTCTCCTTCTCTTCCTCTCTCCACTTTCTCTATCCCTCTCTCTCCTCTCTCCCCTTTCTCTCTCCTCTCTTTCCTCTTCCCTCTCTCTTTCCCTCTTTCCTCTCTCCACTTTCTCTCTCCTCTCTCTTTCCGCTTTCCTCTCTCCTCTCTCTTTCCGCTTTCCTCTCTCCCCTTTCTCTCTCCACTTTCTCTCTCTCCCCTTTCTCTCTCCTCTCTCTTTCCGCTTTCCTCTCTCCACTTTCTCTCTCCCTTTTTCTTCCTCTCCTCTCCACTTTCTCTCTCCTCTCTCTTTCCGCTTTCCTCTCTCTCCCTCTCTTCTTCCTCTCCCTCTCTCTCTCTCTCCTCTCCTTCTCTCTCTCCCTCTTCCTCTCTTTCCTCTTCCTTTTCTACTTTCTCTACTCTCTTCCTCCTCTTTCTTTCCCTTCTCCTCTATCTCCTGTTTTGTGTTTGTCCATGAATTAGAGCAGCATGTGGTGAATGTATCCCTCTGTCTCTCCTCAACTTTGCCAGAGAGACAATTAACAGCCACACTCTGTTCAGCTGTCCCCTAGTGTGTGTGTGTGTGTGTGTGTGCGTCGGTGTGTGTGTGTGCGTCGGTGTGTGTGTGTGTATGCGCCTGTGTGTGTGTGTGCGTCAGTTTGTGTGTGTGTGTGCATGTCCCAGACTCCAGCACCATCTGTCGCTGTGCTGGGCTCAGTCCTCCTCTACTGAATCTTATTTACACACACGTCTGATTTACTATCCTTGTGAGGACTTCAAAAACCCTCTATAGACCCCTACCAGATCCAGTCAGTGGCATGGCCCTAGGTATAGCTCTATGATATACAGTACTTGTTTAAAACAGGTTTTTAAGCTATTCATTATTTGTCTGAACTCTGCAGTTTACTTTGGGGTTGAAACATTTCTGTATAGGATTATGGGAAAACAAATGTATTGTCCCCCCCCCCAAAAAAGTGTTTTTATAGTTTATAATAGAGATGTACTAAAGATCTGTCCCGTTTCTTAAGTAAAACTACTGGTACTTAGATTGCAATTTACTCAAGTAAAAATAAACGTAGCTTCTTAAATCTTCTTAGGGCTGAAATCCCATTAACGGGAGGATATGACAACAGCCAGTGAAAGTGCAGGGCGCCAAATTCAAAACAACAGAAATCTCATAATTAAAACTCCTCAAACATACATGTATCTTATACCTTTTTAAAGGTAATCGTGTTGTTTATCCCACCACAGTGTCCGATTGTCAAATGGGCTTTACAGTGAAAGCACCACAAAAGATTATGTTAGGTCACCACCAAGTCACAGAAAAACACAACCATTTTTCCAGCCAAAGAGAGGAGTCACAAAAAGCACAAATAGAGATAAAATGAATCACTAACCTTTGATGATCTTCATCAGATAACACTCATAGGACTTCATGTTACACAATACATGTATGTTTTGTTTGATAAAGTTCATATTTATATAAAGAAATCTGATTTTACATTGGCGCGTTACGTTCACTAGTTCCAAAAACATCCAGTGATTTTGCATAGCCACATCGATTCAACAGAAATACTCATCATAAATATAGATGGTAATACAAGTTATACACATGGAATTATAGATAAATCTCTAGTTAATGCAACAGCTGTGTCAGATTTCAAAAACACTTTACGGAAAAAGCAAACCATGCAATAATCTGAGACGGCGCTCAGAAAAATAATCAAATCCCTTACCTTTGATGATCTTCATCAGAAAGCACTCCCAGGAATCGCAGTTCCACAATAAATGCTTGATTTGTTCGATAATGTCCATTATATATGTCCAAGTAACTACTTTTGTTAGCGATGGGTACACATATCTAAACGCTCGTGCATTACTTCGGACAAAAATCTTTCAAACGTTATATTAAGCCTGTCACATCTGTGAATGTGTTTTGTTGGTTGATTGAAAAACAAGAAAACTTAATGAAACTTTAAACTGAAAAAAAATATATATATATTAAGAAACATTTCAAACTAAGTATAGAATAAATCATTAGGATGTTTTTATCATAAATCTTCAAAAAAGTCTCTTCAATAAAATAATCCCGGAGAAATCCTTTGTGTCTACAGGAGCAACGGAACGCAGGGCGATATCATGTGGAATGCGCATGACCAGGAAATGGCTCTCTGCCAGTAACCTGACTCATTCAGCTCTTATTCAGCCCCACAACACAGAAGCCTCATTCAAGTTTCCAAAGACGGTTGACATCTAGTGGAAGTGATGAACTTCATGATGAACTTCACAAGGTGGTGAAAGAGCACGGCGATGAGCTTAATGATCCAGTCCTTTCTAATCAATATCAAGGGTCTTATTCTGGTGACATGACGATCGATGCTTGGCTGCAGTTTGACAAATACAAAATAATATCACTGTTACTCATAATAATCTCATTATTGTAGATAGCCTAGCCCCCCCCCCGTTGTATCTGTGAGCTGTTGGCTAGAGCGCTTGTGCCAAGACCAGAGTGGGCCCGTTTGCTATATAACTCAACAGTTTGTGACAAAACCATCAGTAGAGTTGAAATTACGATTTTGTATTTTTTTTTACATTTTATTCGTTACGAGAGTTACGGGAATTTAACAGTAAAAGTTATTTTTATGTGCCCAACGTCATCACGTGGGAACCTCTCCGGTTGGGGATACATAATAATAATAATATATTAATAATAATAATAATAATTATTGTTTTCTGTAGATTTTAGAATATTCGCATGAAAGTCTGTTGCAAATTGTATGGAAAGCTACCTGATGTCTTGGAGTAACAGATATTGACATGGCAGTCTGTTGAAAATTGGATGGAATTTAAACTTACAGGCTGAAAGTCAGTGAAGGACCTTCTGGTCTTTTTAAAAATTATTATTATATTTATTTCACCTTTATTTAACCAGGTAGGCTAGTTGAGAACAAGTTCTCATTTGCAATTGCGACCTGGCCAAGATAAAGCATAGCAGTGTGAACAGACAACACAGAGTTACACATGGAATAAACAAACGTACAGTCAATAACACAGTAGAAAAAAAATCTATATACAGTGTGTGCAAATGAAGTAAGATAAGGGAGGTAAGACAATAAAATAGGCCAATAGTGGTGATGTAATTACAATTCAAATGAATTTGTAAAAAAAACAGTTGTTTGCTTCTAGAAAGAGACAAGGAATAACACACGATCTAGCTACTAGTTTAAAGCAATAAAATATCAAATTGTCTGAGAGGCCACATTGGTGCGTCTGGCTTCCGGGTTGGATGACGCTGTGTTAAGAAGCAGTGCGGCTTGGTTGGGTTGTGTATCGGAGGACGCATGACTTTCAACCTTTGTCTCTCCTGAACCCGTACGGGAGTTGTAGTGATGAGACAAGATAGTAGCTACTAAACAATTGGACACCATGAAATTGGGGAGAAAAAGGGGTAAAAAAAAAATAATTGTCTGAGAGGATGGAAGTAGATGTAGAAGGCTAATGTTAAATGTTGTCCGTGAATGGAAGTTAGGCTTGCGAGCAAATTTTAGCCAGGTAGCCAAGGACAACAATAAATAATAGCCTGTACTGTATAACAGAGTGATAAACCGTTTCTTTAACATGAAAGAGAGGAGGATGGCGTTTATCTACAGGTAGCGTGAGTCAACATGTTTTTCGACTTGGACAGACAAACACACACAGAAATCTGTCGTCAGCCACATCATATTTAGCTTACATTGATTAGACTCAATTGTTTCTGGTATCATTTAGTTTCACTGTATTGGACGAAGCAGAGGAGATTTGATGATGTTGAAGTTGAAATGGTGCTGGAATAGTGGCGGCAGCTCCTGTTTTCTTTGCGACTTGCGGTAACTCTCCGTGGTTCTAAATCAATAGTTTTTTTAGTGGTTTGAAAATGTGGGAAACATTAACTTGACCAGGCTGTAGGTCATGTAACTGTCTGTTACTGTACATGCACTATCCTTTGTGGACTTGACTGAGGTTTCTTCCCGGTTTCGTACTAAAAACAAAGGTGTCTTATTCTTATTGTCTTATTGTCCCGGCCTTCAGGCCTATATTACACGGTCGCAAGGCATATGAACTAACAGGTTATAGAGCAAACCAACAAGGTTTGACAGACAACTTTGAGAGCCAATGGACTTAACTGTTGTGATGACTATCTATTTTTAATACATTGCATTGGTCAAGGGGGCCGTGAAACGTTCATACAGACGTAAAGGGGAGCCAATAGGATCAATTCATCCGACAGCGACGGTATTATAATATAAATGAATCACAGGAGTTTGCTGAGGGGTGAACGGCTCATACTAATGTCCAGAATGGAGCGAATGGAATGGCAACAAACCCCCGGAAGCCATGGAAACCATGGAAACCATGTGTTTGATGTATTTGATACCATTCCAACTATTCTGTTCCACAAGCCTGTCCTCCCCAATTAAGGTGCCACCAACCTCCTGTGAAATCTATGTTCCAAAGTGATTTGGTAAAATGTAAGTTAACTTCCTTCAGAGAGTAACTATACCAGTACTAGTTCCTCTAGACAGTACTAGTTCCTCTAGACGGTACTAGTTCCTCTAGACAGTACTAGTTCCTCTAGACAGTACTAGTTCCTCCAGACGGTACTAGTTCCTCCAGACGGTACTAGTTCCTCCAGACTGTACTAGTTCCTCTAGACGGTACTAGTTCCTCCAGACTGTACTAGTTCCTCCAGACTGTACTAGTTCCTCCAGACTGTACTAGTTCCTCTAGACAGTACTAGTTCCTCCAGACTGTACTAGTTTCTCTAGACGGTACTAGTTCCTCCAGACTGTACTAGTTCCTCTAGACGGTACTAGTTCCTCCAGACTGTACTAGTTCCTCCAGACTGTACTAGTTCCTCCAGACTGTACTAGTCCCTCTAGACAGTACTAGTTCCTCCAGACGGTACTAGTTCCTCCAGACTGTACTAGTTCCTCCAGACTGTACTAGTTCCTCTAGACGGTACTAGTTCCTCCAGACTGTACTAGTTCCTCTAGACGGTACTAGTTCCTCCAGACTGTACTAGTTCCTCTAGACAGTACTAGTTCCTCTAGACTGTACTAGTTCCTCCAGACTGTACTAGTCCCTCTAGACAGTACTAGTTCCTCCAGACTGTACTAGTTCCTCCAGACGGTACTAGTTCCTCCAGACTGTACTAGTCCCTCCAGACTGTACTAGTCCCTCCAGACAGTACCAGTTCCTCCAGACTGTACTAGTTCCTCCAGACTGTACTAGTTCCTCCAGGCTGTACTAGTTCCTCTAGACAGTAGAAGTTCCTCCAGACTGTACTAGTTCCTCTAGACGGTACTAGTTCATCCAGACTGTACTAGTTCCTCTAGACTGTACTAGTTCCTCTAGACTGTACTAGTTCCTCCAGATGGTTCTAGTTCGTCCATACAGTATTAGTTCCTCCAGACAGTACAGCCCACAGATAGTAACTATAACTAGTTACTAGGTCTTCCAAATCTGTACTTAAGTCTGTACTTAAGTTCACCTCTGAGGTCAGAAAATAAATTCCAAGAAACTGAAATTTAATGAAAGCACCGGTTAGTATTGTAGCCTGTATTATCTAGAGCAGATAGCACCCATTAGTATTATAGCCTGTATTATCTAGAGCAGATAGCACCGGTTGGTATTATAGGCTGTATTATCTAGAGCAGATAGCATCCGTTTTAGTATTACAGCCTGTATTATCTAGAGCAGATAGCACCGGTTGGTATTATAGCCTGAATTATCTAGAGCAGATAGCACCAGTTAGCATTATAGCCTGTATTATCTTGAGCAGATAGCACCCGTTAGTATTATAGCCTGAATTATCTAGAGCAGATAGCACCAGTTAGTATTGTATTATCTAGAGCAGATAGCACCCATTAGTATTATAGCCTGTATTATCTAGAGCAGATAGCACCCGTTGGTATTATAGCCTGTATTATCTTGAGCAGATAGCACCCGTTAGTATTATAGCCTGAATTATCTAGAGCAGATAGCACCAGTTAGCATTATAGCCTGTATTATCTAGAGCAGATAGCACCAGTTAGCATTATAGCCTGTATTATCTAGAGCAGATAGCACCAGTTAGTATTATAGCCTGTATTATCTAGAGCAGATAGCATCCATTAGTATTATAGCCTGTATTATCTAGAGCAGATAGCACCCATTAGTATTATAGCCTGTATTATCTAGAGCAGATAGCACCAGTTAGTATTATAGCCTGTATTATCTAGAGCAGATAGCACCAGTTAGTATTATAGCCTGTATTATCTAGTGCAGATAGCACCCGTTGGTATTATAGCCTGTATTATCTAGAGCAGATAGCACCTGTTAGTATTGTATTATCTAGAGCAGATAGCACCCGTTAGTATTATAGCCTGTATTATCTAGAGCAGATAGCACCCATTAGCACTGTAGCCTGTATTATCTAGAGCAGATAGCACCCGTTAGTATTACAGCCTGTATTATCTAGAGCAGATAGCACCTGTTAGTATTATAGCCTGTATTATCTAGAGCAGATAGCACCGTTAGTATTGTAGCCTGTATTATCTAGAGCAGATAGCACCAGCTAGTATTGTGTTATCTAGAGCAGATAGCACCAGTTAATATTATAGCCTGTATTATCTAGAGCAGATAGCACCAGTTAGTATTGTAGCCTGTATTATCTAGAGCAGATAGCACCAGCTAGTATTGTGTTATCTAGAGCAGATAGCACCAGTTAATATTATAGCCTGTATTATCTAGAGCAGATAGCACCAGTTAGTATTATAGCCTGTATTATCTAGAGCATATAGCACCAGTTAGTATTGTATTATCTAGAGCAGATAGCACCAGTTAGTATTATAGCCTGTATTATCTAGAGCAGATAGCACCCGTTGGTATTATAGCCTGTATTATCTAGAGCAGATAGCACCTGTTAGTATTGTATTATCTAGAGCAGATAGCACCCGTTAGTATTATAGCCTGTATTATCTAGAGCAGATAGCACCCATTAGCACTGTAGCCTGTATTATCTAGAGCAGATAGCACCCGTTAGTATTACAGCCTGTATTATCTAGAGCAGATAGCACCTGTTAGTATTGTAGCCTGTATTATCTAGAGCAGATAGCACCCGTTAGTATTGTAGCCTGTATTATCTAGAGCAGATAGCACCAGCTAGTATTGTGTTATCTAGAGCAGATAGCACCAGTTAATATTATAGCCTGTATTATCTAGAGCAGATAGCACCAGTTAGTATTATAGCCTGTATTATCTATAGCAGATAGCACCAGTTAGTATTGTAGCCTGTATTATCTAGAGCAGATAGCACCAGCTAGTATTGTGTTATCTAGAGCAGATAGCACCAGTTAGTATTATAGCCTGTATTATCTAGAGCAGCTAGCACCAGTTAGTATTATAGCCTGTATTATCTAGAGCAGATAGCACCAGTTAGTATTGTATTATCTAGAGCAGATAGCACCAGTTAGTATTGTATTATCTAGAGCAGATAGCACCAGTTAGTATTATAGCCTGTGTTATCTAGAGCAGATAGCACCAGTTAGTATTGTATTATCTAGAGCAGATAGCACCAGTTAGTATTATAGCCTGTATTATCTAGAGCATATAGCACCAGTTAGTATTGTATTATCTAGAGCAGATAGCACCAGTTAGTATTATAGCCTGTATTATCTAGAGCAGATAGCACCTGTTAGTATTATAGCCTGTATTATCTAGTGCAGATAGCACCAGTTAGTATTATAGCCTGTATTATCTATAGCAGATAGCACCAGTTAGTATTGTATTATCTAGAGCAGATAGGACCAGTTAGTATTATAGCTTGTATTATCTAGAGCAGATAGCATCCATTAGTATTATAGCCTGTATTATCTAGAGCAGATAGCACCCATTAGTATTATAGCCTGTATTATCTAGAGCAGATAGCACCAGTTAGCATTATAGCCTGTATTATCTAGAGCAGATAGCACCAGTTAGTATTATAGCCTGTATTATCTAGAGCAGATAGCATCCATTAGTATTATAGCCTGTATTATCTAGAGCAGATAGCACCCATTAGTATTATAGCCTGTATTATCTAGAGCAGATAGCACCAGTTAGTATTATAGCCTGTATTATCTAGAGCAGATAGCACCAGTTAGTATTATAGCCTGTATTATCTAGTGCAGATAGCACCCGTTGGTATTATAGCCTGTATTATCTAGAGCAGATAGCACCTGTTAGTATTGTATTATCTAGAGCAGATAGCACCCGTTAGTATTATAGCCTGTATTATCTAGAGCAGATAGCACCCATTAGCACTGTAGCCTGTATTATCTAGAGCAGATAGCACCCGTTAGTATTACAGCCTGTATTATCTAGAGCAGATAGCACCTGTTAGTATTATAGCCTGTATTATCTAGAGCAGATAGCACCCGTTAGTATTGTAGCCTGTATTATCTAGAGCAGATAGCACCAGCTAGTATTGTGTTATCTAGAGCAGATAGCACCAGTTAATATTATAGCCTGTATTATCTAGAGCAGATAGCACCAGTTAGTATTGTAGCCTGTATTATCTAGAGCAGATAGCACCAGCTAGTATTGTGTTATCTAGAGCAGATAGCACCAGTTAATATTATAGCCTGTATTATCTAGAGCAGATAGCACCAGTTAGTATTATAGCCTGTATTATCTAGAGCATATAGCACCAGTTAGTATTGTATTATCTAGAGCAGATAGCACCAGTTAGTATTATAGCCTGTATTATCTAGAGCAGATAGCACCCGTTGGTATTATAGCCTGTATTATCTAGAGCAGATAGCACCTGTTAGTATTGTATTATCTAGAGCAGATAGCACCCGTTAGTATTATAGCCTGTATTATCTAGAGCAGATAGCACCCATTAGCACTGTAGCCTGTATTATCTAGAGCAGATAGCACCCGTTAGTATTACAGCCTGTATTATCTAGAGCAGATAGCACCTGTTAGTATTGTAGCCTGTATTATCTAGAGCAGATAGCACCCGTTAGTATTGTAGCCTGTATTATCTAGAGCAGATAGCACCAGCTAGTATTGTGTTATCTAGAGCAGATAGCACCAGTTAATATTATAGCCTGTATTATCTAGAGCAGATAGCACCAGTTAGTATTATAGCCTGTATTATCTATAGCAGATAGCACCAGTTAGTATTGTAGCCTGTATTATCTAGAGCAGATAGCACCAGCTAGTATTGTGTTATCTAGAGCAGATAGCACCAGTTAGTATTATAGCCTGTATTATCTAGAGCAGCTAGCACCAGTTAGTATTATAGCCTGTATTATCTAGAGCAGATAGCACCAGTTAGTATTGTATTATCTAGAGCAGATAGCACCAGTTAGTATTGTATTATCTAGAGCAGATAGCACCAGTTAGTATTATAGCCTGTGTTATCTAGAGCAGATAGCACCAGTTAGTATTGTATTATCTAGAGCAGATAGCACCAGTTAGTATTATAGCCTGTATTATCTAGAGCATATAGCACCAGTTAGTATTGTATTATCTAGAGCAGATAGCACCAGTTAGTATTATAGCCTGTATTATCTAGAGCAGATAGCACCTGTTAGTTAGTATTATCTAGTGCAGATAGCACCAGTTAGTATTATAGCCTGTATTATCTATAGCAGATAGCACCAGTTAGTATTGTATTATCTAGAGCAGATAGGACCAGTTAGTATTATAGCTTGTATTATCTAGAGCAGATAGCATCCATTAGTATTATAGCCTGTATTATCTAGAGCAGATAGCACCCATTAGTATTATAGCCTGTATTATCTAGAGCAGATAGCACCAGTTAGTATTATAGCCTGTATTATCTAGAGCAGATAGCACCCATTAGTATTATAGCCTGTATTATCTAGAGCAGATAGCACCCATTAGTATTATAGCCTGTATTATCTAGAGCAGATAGCACCAGTTAGTATTATAGCCTTTATTATCTAGAGCAGATAGCACCCATTAGTATTATAGCCTGTATTATCTAGTGCAGATATTACCCGTTGGTATTATAGCCTGTATTATCTAGAGCAGATAGCACCTGTTAGTATTGTATTATCTAGAGCAGATAGCACCCGTTAGTATTATAGCCTGTATTATCTAGAGCAGATAGCACCCATTAGCACTGTAGCCTGTATTATCTAGAGCAGATAGCACCCGTTAGTATTACAGCCTGTATTATCTAGAGCAGATAGCACCTGTTAGTATTATAGCCTGTATTATCTAGAGCAGATAGCACCTGTAGCCTGTATTATCTAGAGCAGATAGCACCCGTTAGTATTGTAGCCTGTATTATCTAGAGCAGATAGCACCAGCTAGTATTGTGTTATCTAGAGCAGATAGCACCAGTTAATATTATAGCCTGTATTATCTAGAGCAGATAGCACCAGTTAGTATTATAGCCTGTATTATCTATAGCAGATAGCACCAGTTAGTATTGTAGCCTGTATTATCTAGAGCAGATAGCACCAGCTAGTATTGTGTTATCTAGAGCAGATAGCACCAGTTAGTATTATAGCCTGTATTATCTAGAGCAGATAGCACCAGTTAGTATTATAGCCTGTATTATCTAGAGCAGATAGCACCAGTTAGTATTGTATTATCTAGAGCAGATAGCACCAGTTAGTATTGTATTATCTAGAGCAGATAGCACCAGTTAGTATTATAGCCTGTGTTATCTAGAGCAGATAGCACCAGTTAGTATTGTATTATCTAGAGCAGATAGCACCAGTTAGTATTATAGCCTGTATTATCTAGAGCATATAGCACCAGTTAGTATTGTATTATCTAGAGCAGATAGCACCAGTTAGTATTATAGCCTGTATTATCTAGAGCAGATAGCACCTGTTAGTATTGTAGCCTGTATTATCTAGTGCAGATAGCACCAGTTAGTATTATAGCCTGTATTATCTATAGCAGATAGCACCAGTTAGTATTGTATTATCTAGAGCAGATAGCACCAGTTAGTATTATAGCCTGTATTATCTAGAGCAGATAGCACCAGTTAGTATTGTATTATCTATAGCAGATAGCACCAGTTAGTATTGTATTATCTAGAGCAGATAGCACCAGTTAGTATTATAGCCTGTATTATCTAGAGCAGATAGCATCCATTAGTTTTATAGCCTGTATTATCTAGAGCAGATAGCACCCATTAGTATTATAGCCTGTATTATCTAGAGCAGATAGCACCCATTAGTATTATAGCCTGTATTATCTAGAGCAGATAGCACCTGTTAGTATTATAGCCTGTATTATCTAGAGCAGATAGCACCCGTTAGTATTGTAGCCTGTATTATCTAGAGCAGATAGCACCAGCTAGTATTGTGTTATCTAGAGCAGATAGCACCAGTTAATATTATAGCCTGTATTATCTAGAGCAGATAGCACCAGTTAGTATTGTAGCCTGTATTATCTAGAGCAGATAGCACCAGCTAGTATTGTGTTATCTAGAGCAGATAGCACCAGTTAATATTATAGCCTGTATTATCTAGAGCAGATAGCACCAGTTAGTATTATAGCCTGTATTATCTAGAGCATATAGCACCAGTTAGTATTGTATTATCTAGAGCAGATAGCACCAGTTAGTATTATAGCCTGTATTATCTAGAGCAGATAGCACCCAGGTATTATAGCCTGTATTATCTAGAGCAGATAGCACCTGTTAGTATTGTATTATCTAGAGCAGATAGCATAGTATTATAGCCTGTATTATCTAGAGCAGATAGCACCCATTAGCACTATAGCCTGTATTATCTAGAGCAGATAGCACCAGTTAGTATTACAGCCTGTATTATCTAGAGCAGATAGCACCTGTTAGTATTGTAGCCTGTATTATCTAGAGCAGATAGCACCCGTTAGTATTGTAGCCTGTATTATCTAGAGCAGATAGCACCAGCTAGTATTGTGTTATCTAGAGCAGATAGCACCAGTTAATATTATAGCCTGTATTATCTAGAGCAGATAGCACCAGTTAGTATTATAGCCTGTATTATCTATAGCAGATAGCACCAGTTAGTATTGTAGCCTGTATTATCTAGAGCAGATAGCACCAGCTAGTATTGTGTTATCTAGAGCAGATAGCACCAGTTAGTATTATAGCCTGTATTATCTAGAGCAGCTAGCACCAGTTAGTATTATAGCCTGTATTATCTAGAGCAGATAGCACCAGTTAGTATTGTATTATCTAGAGCAGATAGCACCAGTTAGTATTGTATTATCTAGAGCAGATAGCACCAGTTAGTATTATAGCCTGTGTTATCTAGAGCAGATAGCACCAGTTAGTATTGTATTATCTAGAGCAGATAGCACCAGTTAGTATTATAGCCTGTATTATCTAGAGCAGATAGCACCTGTTAGTATTATAGCCTGTATTATCTAGTGCAGATAGCACCAGTTAGTATTATAGCCTGTATTATCTATAGCAGATAGCACCAGTTAGTATTGTATTATCTAGAGCAGATAGGACCAGTTAGTATTATAGCTTGTATTATCTAGAGCAGATAGCATCCATTAGTATTATAGCCTGTATTATCTAGAGCAGATAGCACCCATTAGTATTATAGCCTGTATTATCTAGAGCAGATAGCACCAGTTAGTATTATAGCCTGTATTATCTAGAGCAGATAGCACCCATTAGTATTATAGCCTGTATTATCTAGAGCAGATAGCACCCATTAGTATTATAGCCTGTATTATCTAGAGCAGATAGCACCAGTTAGTATTATAGCCTTTATTATCTAGAGCAGATAGCACCATTAGTATTATAGCCTGTATTATCTAGTGCAGATATTACCCGTTGGTATTATAGCCTGTATTATCTAGAGCAGATAGCACCTGTTAGTATTGTATTATCTAGAGCAGATAGCACCCGTTAGTATTATAGCCTGTATTATCTAGAGCAGATAGCACCCATTAGCACTGTAGCCTGTATTATCTAGAGCAGATAGCACCCGTTAGTATTACAGCCTGTATTATCTAGAGCAGATAGCACCTGTTAGTATTATAGCCTGTATTATCTAGAGCAGATAGCACCCGTTAGTATTGTAGCCTGTATTATCTAGAGCAGATAGCACCCGTTAGTATTGTAGCCTGTATTATCTAGAGCAGATAGCACCAGCTAGTATTGTGTTATCTAGAGCAGATAGCACCAGTTAATATTATAGCCTGTATTATCTAGAGCAGATAGCACCAGTTAGTATTATAGCCTGTATTATCTATAGCAGATAGCACCAGTTAGTATTGTAGCCTGTATTATCTAGAGCAGATAGCACCAGCTAGTATTGTGTTATCTAGAGCAGATAGCACCAGTTAGTATTATAGCCTGTATTATCTAGAGCAGATAGCACCAGTTAGTATTATAGCCTGTATTATCTAGAGCAGATAGCACCAGTTAGTATTGTATTATCTAGAGCAGATAGCACCAGTTAGTATTGTATTATCTAGAGCAGATAGCACCAGTTAGTATTATAGCCTGTGTTATCTAGAGCAGATAGCACCAGTTAGTATTGTATTATCTAGAGCAGATAGCACCAGTTAGTATTATAGCCTGTATTATCTAGAGCATATAGCACCAGTTAGTATTGTATTATCTAGAGCAGATAGCACCAGTTAGTATTATAGCCTGTATTATCTAGAGCAGATAGCACCTGTTAGTATTGTAGCCTGTATTATCTAGTGCAGATAGCACCAGTTAGTATTATAGCCTGTATTATCTATAGCAGATAGCACCAGTTAGTATTGTATTATCTAGAGCAGATAGCACCAGTTAGTATTATAGCCTGTATTATCTAGAGCAGATAGCACCAGTTAGTATTGTATTATCTATAGCAGATAGCACCAGTTAGTATTGTATTATCTAGAGCAGATAGCACCAGTTAGTATTATAGCCTGTATTATCTAGAGCAGATAGCATCCATTAGTTTTATAGCCTGTATTATCTAGAGCAGATAGCACCCATTAGTATTATAGCCTGTATTATCTAGAGCAGATAGCACCCATTAGTATTATAGCCTGTATTATCTAGAGCAGATAGCACCAGTTAGTATTATAGCCTGTATTATCTAGAGCAGATAGCACCCATTAGTATTATAGCCTGTATTATCTAGTGCAGATAGCACCCGTTGGTATTATAGCCTGTATTATCTAGAGCAGATAGCACCTGTTAGTATTGTATTATCTAGAGCAGATAGCACCCGTTAGTATTATAGCCTGTATTATCTAGAGCAGATAGCACCCATTAGCACTGTAGCCTGTATTATCTAGAGCAGATAGCACCCGTTAGTATTACAGCCTGTATTATCTAGAGCAGATAGCACCTGTTAGTATTATAGCCTGTATTATCTAGAGCAGATTGCACCCGTTAGTATTGTAGCCTGTATTATCTAGAGCAGATAGCACCAGCTAGTATTGTGTTATCTAGAGCAGATAGCACCAGTTATTATTATAGCCTGTATTATCTATAGCAGATAGCACCAGTTAGTATTGTAGCCTGTATTATCTAGAGCAGATAGCACCAGCTAGTATTGTGTTATCTAGAGCAGATAGCACCAGTTACTATTATAGCCTGTATTATCTAGAGCAGATAGCACCAGTTAGTATTATAGCCTGTATTATCTAGATCAGATAGCACCAGTTAGTATTGTATTATCTAGAGCAGATAGCACCAGTTAGTATTATAGCCTGTATTATCTAGAGCATATAGCACCAGTTAGTATTGTATTATCTAGAGCAGATAGCACCAGTTAGTATTATAGCCTGTATTATCTAGAGCAGATAGCACCCATTAGTATTATAGCCTGTATTATCTAGAGCAGATAGCACCCGTTGGTATTATAGCCTGTATTATCTAGAGCAGATAGCACCTGTTAGTATTGTATTATCTAGAGCAGATAGCACCCGTTAGTATTATAGCCTGTATTATCTAGAGCAGATAGCACCCATTAGCACTGTAGCCTGTATTATCTAGAGCAGATAGCACCCATTAGTATTACAGCCTGTATTATCTAGAGCAGATAGCACCTGTTAGTATTATAGCCTGTATTATCTAGAGCAGATAGCACCCGTTAGTATTGTAGCCTGTATTATCTAGAGCAGATAGCACCCGTTAGTATTGTAGCCTGTATTATCTAGAGCAGATAGCACCAGCTAGTATTGTGTTATCTAGAGCAGATAGCACCAGTTAATATTATAGCCTGTATTATCTAGAGCAGATAGCACCAGTTAGTATTATAGCCTGTATTATCTATAGCAGATAGCACCAGTTAGTATTGTAGCCTGTATTATCTAGAGCAGATAGCACCAGCTAGTATTGTGTTATCTAGAGCAGATAGCGCCCATTAGTATTACAGCCTGTATTATCTAGAGCAGATAGCACCTGTTAGTATTATAGCCTGTATTATCTAGAGCAGATAGCACCCGTTAGTATTGTAGCCTGTATTATCTAGAGCAGATAGAACCCTTTAGTATTGTAGCCTGTATTATCTAGAGCAGATAGCACCAGCTAGTATTGTGTTATCTAGAGCAGATAGCACCAGTTAATATTATAGCCTGTATTGTCTAGAGCAGATAGCACCAGTTAGTATTATAGCCTGTATTATCTATAGCAGATAGCACCAGTTAGTATTGTAGCCTGTATTATCTAGAGCAGATAGCACCAGCTAGTATTGTGTTATCTAGAGCAGATAGCACCAGTTAGTATTATAGCCTGTATTATCTAGAGCAGATAGCACCAGTTAGTATTGTATTATCTAGAGCAGATAGCACCAGTTAGTATTGCATTATCTAGAGCAGATAGCACCAGTTAGTATTATAGCCTGTGTTATCTAGAGCAGATAGCACCAGTTAGTATTGTATTATCTAGAGCAGATAGCACCAGTTAGTATTATAGCCTGTATTATCTAGAGCATATAGCACCAGTTAGTATTGTATTATCTAGAGCAGATAGCACCAGTTAGTATTATAGCCTGTATTATCTAGAGCAGATAGCACCTGTTAGTATTATAGCCTGTATTATCTAGTGCAGATAGCACCAGTTAGTATTATAGCCTGTATTATCTATAGCAGATAGCACCAGTTAGTATTGTATTATCTAGAGCAGATAGCACCAGTTAGTATTATAGCCTGTATTATCTAGAGCAGATAGCACCAGTTAGTATTGTATTATCTATAGCAGATAGCACCAGTTAGTATTGTATTATCTAGAGCAGATAGCACCAGTTAGTATTATAGCCTGTGTTATCTAGAGCAGATAGCACCAGTTAGTATTGTATTATCTAGAGCAGATAGCACCAGTTAGTATTATAGCCTGTGTTATCTATAGCAGATAGCACCAGTTAGTATTGTATTATCTAGAGCAGATAGCACCAGTTAGTATTATAGCCTGTATTATCTAGAGCATATAGCACCAGTTAGTATTGTATTATCTAGAGCAGATAGCACCAGTTAGTATTATAGCCTGTATTATCTAGAGCAGATAGCACCAGTTAGTATTGTAGCCTGTATTATCTAGAGCAGATAGCACCAGTTAGTATTGTAGCCTGTATTATCTAGAGCAGATAGCACCAGTTAGTATTGTAGCCTGTATTATCTAGAGCAGATAGCACCAGTTAGTATTGTATTATCTAGAGCAGATAGCACCAGTTAGTATTATAGCCTGTATTATCTAGAGCAGATAGCACCAGTTAGTATTGTATTATCTAGAGCAGATAGCACCGGTTAGTATTATAGCCTGTATTGTCTAGAGCAGATAGCACCGGTTAGTATTGTAGCCTGTATTATCTAGAGCAGATAGCACCAGTTAGTATTGTAGCCTGTATTATCTAGAGCAGATAGCACCAGTTAGTATTGTATTATCTAGAGCAGATAGCACCAGTTAGTATTATAGCCTGTATTATCTAGAGCAGATAGCACCAGTTAGTATTGTATTATCTAGAGCAGATAGCACCGGTTAGTATTATAGCCTGTATTGTCTAGAGCAGATAGCACCGGTTAGTATTGTAGCCTGTATTATCTAGAGCAGATAGCACCAGTTAGTATTATAGCCTGTATTATCTAGAGCAGATAGCACCAGTTAGTATTGTGTTATCTAGAGCAGATAGCACCAGTTAGTATTATAGCCTGTATTATCTAGAGCAGATAGCACCAGTTAGTATTATAGCCTGTATTATCTAGAGCAGATAGCACCAGTTAGTATTGTGTTATCTAGAGCAGATAGCACCCGTTAGTATTGTGTTATCTAGAGCAGATAGCACCCGTTAGTATTGTGTTATCTAGAGCAGATAGCACCCGTTCGTATTATTGCCTGTCAGTTGAACAACAATTAATCATTTGACTGTGTCCAGATGAGTTATCCTAATTTTTTCTGAGTACAAAATAGCGCCCTATTCTCTAATCAGGGCCTTCAGAAAGTATTCAGACCCCTTGACTTTTTCCACATTTTGTTACTTTACAGCATTATTCTAAAATTGATTCAATCATTTTTTTTCTCCCCTCAACAATCTACACACAAAACCCCGTAATGACGAAGCAAAAACAATTTTTTATACATTTTTGCAAATGTATTAAAAATAAAAAACAGAAAATATCACATTTATCTAATTATTCAGACCCTTTCCCTGATTGGTTCAGACCCAGACCCCTGATTGGTTTATTGACTATAATTGCCTTGGAAGTGAGGGATCTAACATTAAGTAGCCCTATTTTGAGATATTTCTATTTTGAGGTATCACGATCTCTTTCAATAATGACAGGAATGGAGTAGGTCTTTATCCTAGTGAGATTGCTAAGGCAAACACCGCCATGTTTAGTTTTGCCCAACCTAGGTCGAGGCACGGACACAGTCTCAATGGGGATAGCTGAGCTGACCACACTGACTGTGCTAGTGGCAGACTCCACTAAGCTGGCAGGCTGGCTGACAGGGTGCAGGCCAGGCAGCAGGCTATCTCATTGTGGAGCTAGAGGAGTTAGAGCCCTGTCTATGTTGGTAGATAAGATGAGAAGCACCCCTCCAGCAAGGATGGAGTCTGTCACTCCTCAGCAGGCCAGGCTTGGTCCTGTTTGTGGGTGAGTCCCAGAAAGAGGGCCAATTATCTACATATTCTATCTTTTGGGAGGGGCAGAAAAACGTTTTCAACCAGTGATTGAGTTGTGAGACTCTGCTGTAGAGCTCATCACTCCCCCTAACTGGGAGGGGGCCAGAGACAATTACTCGATGCCGACACATCTTTCTAGCTGATTTACACGCTGAAGCTATGTTGCACTTGGTGACCTCTGACTGTTTCATCCTAACATCGTTGGTGCCGACGTGGATAACAATATCTCTATACTCTCTACACTCGCCAGTTTTAGCTTTAGCCAGCACCATCTTCAGATTAGCCTTAACGTCGGTAGCCCTGCCCCATGGTAAACAGTGTATGATCGCTGGATGATTCGTTTTAAGTCTAATACTGCGGGTAATGGAGTCGCCAATGACTAGAGTTTTCAATTTGTCAGAGCTAATGGTGGGAGGTTTCGGCGTCTCAGACCCTGTAATGGGTGGAGGTGAGATCAGAGAAAGCTCGGATCGAGTGCTGGCTCGCCTGCCTCTCTTTCGCATAATGTCCAGAGCTGTTGAGTCTTTGAATTAGACATTTCTGTCCAAATCAAGGTTTGTTGTTGCTGTTCTGATGACCAGAAGCTGTTTTCGGTCAAAGGAAATGATGGAAGAGACATTGTGTAAAAAAATATATTTATATTCCGATCACTCTAAAAAATACACACAAAATTGCTGACCTGGTCAGGAGCACGGAACACGGCTGCTAACCCTCACAGCTCCAGCTTCCATTAAAATTGGTAAAGACTTGCTACTCTTACAGTACTGTACTATGGTTTGTATATTCACTTTCGTGATGGTAAGCTAGGAGACAAAATGTCTGCCACTCAGCCAGTGGTTTTGTTATGAGGAGTGTGGGGGGGGGGGGTTGGTGATGACCTTCCTCTGTCCTCCCTCGTCCCTACTTCCTGCCCAGACAGACTGTCCCAATGGGCTCTGGTCAGAAGGAGTGTATTACAGTCGGCCATTTGGGCTGCATCTGTTAGTGGATGGGGCCGTTCCTCCCCAGAGAGACTGGGCTGGATGGGGCCGTTCCTCCCCAGAAAGACTGGATGGGGCCGTTCCTCCCCAGAGAGACTGGATGGGGCCGTTCCTCCCCAGAGAGACTGGATGGGGCCGTTCCTCCCCAGAGAGACTGGGCTGGATGGGGCCGTTCCTCCCCAGAGAGACTGGATGGGGCCGTTCCTCCCCAGAGAGACTGGGCTGGATGGGGCCGTTCCTCCCCAGAGAGACTGGATGGGGCCGTTCCTCCCCAGAGAGACTGGGCTGGATGGGGCCGTTCCTCCCCAGAGAGACTGGGCTGGATGGGGCCGTTCCTCCCCAGAGAGACTGGGCTGGATGGGGCCGTTCCTCCCCAGAGAGACTGGGCTGGATGGGGCCGTTCCTCCCCAGAGAGACTGGGCTGGATGGGATTGACATTGCACCTAATTTATCTCCTCCAACTGAGATGCTGTTGATCCCAAGGTCACTAGACCTCAGAGTTGGGTTGTATTACTTTGTTGTTAAACACCTTCTTATTGGTATTGTTGATTAAACATCTGTCTGTGTGGGACACTGTCTATGAGTGGTATTTGCGTAAGTCAATTTACAAGGTAAATTGAGTGTGTGGTTGACTTGTATTTAGACTACACACACACGCACGCACGCACGCACGCACTCACACACACACACAGAGCAGCAGGAATAGTTAAGCGGTGTGTTGTTGCTGCTTCATGCTGAGTGTTAAAGGATAAGTGGTTATTGAGGTTTCATGTTGAGTGTTAAAGGATAAGTGGTTATTGAGGTTTCATGTTGAGTGTTAAAGGATAAGTGGTTATTGAGGTTTCATGTTGAGTGTTAAAGGATAAGTGGTTATTGAGGTTTCATGTTGAGTGTTAAAGGATAAGTGGTTATTGAGGTTTCATGTTGAGTGTTAAAGGATAAGTGGTTATTGAGGTTTCATGTTGAGTGTTAAAGGATAAGTGGTTATTGAGGTTTCATGTTGAGTGTTAAAGGATAAGTGGTTATTGAGGTTTCATGTTGAGTGTTAAAGGATAAGTGGTTATTGAGGTTTCATGTTGAGTGTTAAAGGATAAGTGGTTATTGAGGTTTCATGTTGAGTGTTAAAGGATAAGTGGTTATTGAGGTTTCATGTTGAGTGTTAAAGGATAAGTGGTTATTGAGGTTTCATGTTGAGTGTTAAAGGATAAGTGGTTATTGAGGTTTTGTTGAGTGTTGATAAGTGGTTATTGAGGTTTCATGTTGAGTGGATAAGTGGTTATTGAGGTTTCATGTTGAGTGTTAAAGGATAAGTGGTTATTGAGGTTTCATGTTGAGTGTTAAAGGATAAGTGGTTATTGAGGTTTCATGTTGAGTGTTAAAGGATAAGTGGTTATTGAGGTTTCATGTTGAGTGTTAAAGGATAAGTGGTTATTGAGGTTTCATGTTGAGTGTTAAAGGATAAGTGGTTATTGAGGTTTCATGTTGAGTGTTAAAGGATAAGTGGTTATTGAGGTTTCATGTTGAGTGTTAAAGGATAAGTGGTTATTGAGTGTTGAGTGTTAAAGGATAAGTGGTTATTGAGGTTTCATGTTGAGTGTTAAAGGATAAGTGGTTATTGAGGTTTCATGTTGAGTGTTAAAGGATAAGTGGTTATTGAGGTTTCATGTTGAGTGTTAAAGGATAAGTGGTTATTGAGGTTTCATGTTGGAGTTTCATGTTAAAGGATAAGTGGTTATTGAGGTTTCATGTTGAGTGTTAAAGGATAAGTGGTTATTGAGGTTTCATGTTGAGTGTTAAGGATAAGTGGTTATTGAGGTTTCATGTTGAGTGTTAAAGGATAAGTGGTTATTGAGGTTTCATGTTGAGTGTTAAAGGATAAGTGGTTATTGAGGTTTCATGTTGAGTGTTAAAGGATAAGTGGTTATTGAGGTTTCATGTTGAGTGTTAAAGGATAAGTGGTTATTGAGGTTTCATGTTGAGTGTTAAAGGATAAGTGGTTATTGAGGTTTCATGTTGAGTGTTAAAGGATAAGTGGTTATTGAGGTTTCATGTTGAGTGTTAAAGGATAAGTGGTTATTGAGGTTTCATGTTGAGTGTTAAAGGATAAGTGGTTATTGAGGTTTCATGTTGAGTGTTAAAGGATAAGTGGTTATTGAGGTTTCATGTTGAGTGTTAAAGGATAAGTGGTTATTGAGGTTTCATGTTGAGTGTTAAAGGATAAGTGGTTATTGAGGTTTCATGTTGAGTGTTAAAGGATAAGTGTTGGATAAGTGGTTATTGAGGTTTCATGTTGAGTGTTAAAGGATAAGTGGTTATTGAGGTTTCATGTTGAGTGTTAAAGGATAAGTGGTTATTGAGGTTTCATGTTGAGTGTTAAAGGATAAGTGGTTATTGAGGTTTCATGTTGAGTGTTAAAGGATAAGTGGTTATTGAGGTTTCATGTTGAGTGTTAAAGGATAAGTGGTTATTGAGGTTTCATGTTGAGTGTTAAAGGATAAGTGGTTATTGAGGTTTCATGTTGAGTGTTAAAGGATAAGTGGTTATTGAGGTTTCATGTTGAGTGTTAAAGGATAAGTGGTTATTGAGGTTTCATGTTGAGTGTTAAAGGATAAGTGGTTATTGAGGTTTCATGTTGAGTGTTAAAGGATAAGTGGTTATTGAGGTTTCATGTTGAGTGTTAAAGGATAAGTGGTTATTGAGGTTTCATGTTGAGTGTTAAAGGATAAGTGGTTATTGAGGTTTCATGTTGAGTGTTAAAGGATAAGTGGTTATTGAGGTTTCATGTTGAGTGTTAAAGGATAAGTGGTTATTGAGGTTTCATGTTGAGTGTTAAAGGATAAGTGGTTATTGAGGTTTCATGTTGAGTGTTAAAGGATAAGTGGTTATTGAGGTTTCATGTTGAGTGTTAAAGGATAAGTGGTTATTGAGGTTTCATGTTGAGTGTTAAAGGATAAGTGGTTATTGAGGTTTCATGTTGAGTGTTAAAGGATAAGTGGTTATTGAGGTTTCATGTTGAGTGTTAAAGGATAAGTGGTTATTGAGGTTTCATGTTGAGTGTTAAAGGATAAGTGGTTATTGAGGTTTCATGTTGAGTGTTAAAGGATAAGTGGTTATTGAGGTTTCATGTTGAGTGTTAAAGGATAAGTGGTTATTGAGGTTTCATGTTGAGTGTTAAAGGATAAGTGGTTATTGAGGTTTCATGTTGAGTGTTAAAGGATAAGTGGTTATTGAGGTTTCATGTTGAGTGTTAAAGGATAAGTGGTTATTGAGGTTTCATGTTGAGTGTTAAAGGATAAGTGGTTATTGAGGTTTCATGTTGAGTGTTAAAGGATAAGTGGTTATTGAGGTTTCATGTTGAGTGTTAAAGGATAAGTGGTTATTGAGGTTTCATGTTGAGTGTTAAAGGATAAGTGGTTATTGAGGTTTCATGTTGAGTGTTAAAGGATAAGTGGTTATTGAGGTTTCATGTTGAGTGTTAAAGGATAAGTGGTTATTGAGGTTTCATGTTGAGTGTTAAAGGATAAGTGGTTATTGAGGTTTCATGTTGAGTGTTAAAGGATAAGTGGTTATTGAGGTTTCATGTTGAGTGTTAAAGGATAAGTGGTTATTGAGGTTTCATGTTGAGTGTTAAAGGATAAGTGGTTATTGAGGTTTCATGTTGAGTGTTAAAGGATAAGTGGTTATTGAGGTTTCATGTTGAGTGTTAAAGGATAAGTGGTTATTGAGGTTTCATGTTGAGTGTTAAAGGATAAGTGGTTATTGAGGTTTCATGTTGAGTGTTAAAGGATAAGTGGTTATTGAGGTTTCATGTTGAGTGTTAAAGGATAAGTGGTTATTGAGGTTTCATGTTGAGTGTTAAAGGATAAGTGGTGGTTAGTGTTAAAGGATAAGTGGTTTCATGTTGAGTGTTAAAGGATAAGTGGTTATTGAGGTTTCATGTTGAGTGTTAAAGGATAAGTGGTTATTGAGGTTTCATGTTGAGTGTTAAAGGATAAGTGGTTATTGAGGTTTCATGTTGAGTGTTAAAGGATAAGTGTTAAAGGATGGTTATTGAGGTTTCATGTTGAGTGTTAAAGGATAAGTGGTTATTGAGGTTTCATGTTGAGTGTTAAAGGATAAGTGGTTATTGAGGTTTCATGTTGAGTGTTAAAGGATAAGTGGTTATTGAGGTTTCATGTTGAGTGTTAAAGGATAAGTGGTTATTGAGGTTTCATGTTGAGTGTTAAAGGATAAGTGGTTATTGAGGTTTCATGTTGAGTGTTAAAGGATAAGTGGTTATTGAGGTTTCATGTTGAGTGTTAAAGGATAAGTGGTTATTGAGGTTTCATGTTGAGTGTTAAAGGATAAGTGGTTATTGAGGTTTCATGTTGAGTGTTAAAGGATAAGTGGTTATTGAGGTTTCATGTTGAGTGTTAAAGGATAAGTGGTTATTGAGGTTTCATGTTGAGTGTTAAAGGATAAGTGGTTATTGAGGTTTCATGTTGAGTGTTAAAGGATAAGTGGTTATTGAGGTTTCATGTTGAGTGTTAAAGGATAAGTGGTTATTGAGGTTTCATGTTGAGTGTTAAAGGATAAGTGGTTATTGAGGTTTCATGTTGAGTGTTAAAGGATAAGTGGTTATTGAGGTTTCATGTTGAGTGTTAAAGGATAAGTGGTTATTGAGGTTTCATGTTGAGTGTTAAAGGATAAGTGGTTATTGAGGTTTCATGTTGAGTGTTAAAGGATAAGTGGTTATTGAGGTTTCATGTTGAGTGTTAAAGGATAAGTTATTGAAGTGGATAAGTGGTTATTGAGGTTTCATGTTGAGTGTTAAAGGATAAGTGGTTATTGAGGTTTCATGTTGAGTGTTAAAGGATAAGTGGTTATTGAGGTTTCATGTTGAGTGTTAAAGGATAAGTGGTTATTGAGGTTTCATGTTGAGTGTTAAAGGATAAGTGGTTATTGAGGTTTCATGTTGAGTGTTAAAGGATAAGTGGTCATTGAGGTTTCATGTTGAGTGTTAAAGGATAAGTGGTTATTGAGGTTTCATGTTGAGTGTTAAAGGATAAGTGGTTATTGAGGTTTCATGTTGAGTGTTAAAGGATAAGTGGTCATTGAGGTTTCTAATGTCGAAGAGAAGAAGAGTCTGTTATAAAGGGGATTCAGGTCCTCCTTGTCAAGCCCTTTGGAGTTGCACTCCGAAACCACCAACACTTTCCTCTCTCTCTCTCTCTCTCTCTCTCTCTCTCTCTCTCTCTCTCTCTCTCTCTCTCTCTCTCTCTCTCTCTCTCTCTCTCTCTCTCAAACTCTCTATCTGTCTCTCTCTCTCTCTCTCTCTCTCTCTCACACTCTCTATCTGTCTCTCTCTCTCTCTCTCTCTCTCACACTCTCTATCTGTCTCTCTCTCTCTCTCTCTCTCTCTCTCTCTCTCACACTCTCTATCTGTCTCTCTCTCTCTCTCTCTCTCTCTCTCTCTCTCTCTCTCTCTCTCTCTCTCTCTCTCTCTCTCTCTCTCTCTCTCTCACACTCTCTATCTGT
The DNA here is from genome assembly GCF_036934945.1 of Oncorhynchus masou masou. Classification (NCBI taxonomy): domain Eukaryota; kingdom Metazoa; phylum Chordata; class Actinopteri; order Salmoniformes; family Salmonidae; genus Oncorhynchus; species Oncorhynchus masou. The sequence continues at coordinate 164,886 of NW_027015545.1, forward strand.
CTCTCTCTCTCTCTCTCTCTCTCTCTCTCTCTCTCTCTCTCTCTCTCTCTCTCTCTCACACTCTCTATCTGTCTCTCTCTCTCTCTCTCTCTCTCACACTCTCTATCTGTCTCTCTCTCTCTCTCTCTCTCTCTCTCTCTCTCTCTCTCTCTCTCTCTCTCTCTCTCTCTCTCTCTCTCTCTCTCTCTCTCTCTCTCTCTCTCTCTCTCTCTCTCTCTCTCTCTCACACTCTCTATCTGTCTCTCTCTCTCTCTCTCTCTCTCTCTCTCTCTCTCTCTCTCTCTCACACTCTCTATCTGTCTCTCTCACTCACTCACTCACTCACTCACTCACTCACTCACTCACTCACTCTCTCTCCAGGCTCCAATCCCAAAGACTGTCCTGATTCCCATCAAGTCCTCTGTGTCTCGGTTCCGGAACAGTGTGGAAGGGCTGAACCAAGAAATAGAGAGGATCATCATCTGTGACGCAGGAGAGAGGGACGACACCCACCATGTCCCCGACGGACGCCGTGCCCCCCCACCGCTGTCCCAACGCCCCTCCTCTCCTTCAATCATATCACAGTGCTACAGTAGCTCTGCTTTCCGCAGCATCAACACCCAGACACCCCAGGGTGGGAGAGGGGCCTGTGGAGGTAACGGCAGCCGCTCAGAGTCTGTCTCCCCCTCCTTCCTGACTGTCCCCACCGACACGGAGATGACGGGGGAGAGAGGGGGAGACGGAGTGGGAGAGAGCCCCTTGCCTAATAGTGATGAGCTGCTAACGGACTGCAGAGAAAAAGGTGAGGACTGCCCTCGGGAACCACAGACACATAGCAGAGACCCACCCTCTCTCCCTGAGACCCACCCTCTCTCCCAGAGCCCTCTTCCACTAGAATGAACCAGACTAGTCAGCCGAGCCCTCTTCCAGTAGAATGAACCAGACTAGCCAGCCGAGCCCTCTTCCACTAGAATGAACCAGACTAGTCAGCCGAGCCCTCTTCCACTAGAATGAACCAGACGTAGCAGGTGAGCCCTCTTCCACTAGAATGAACCAGACTAGTCAGCCGAGCCCTCTTCCAGTAGAATGAACCAGACGTAGCAGGTGAGCCCTCTTCCACTAGAATGAACCAGACTAGTCAGCCGATCCCTCTTCCACTAGAATGAACCAGACTCGTCAGTCGAGCCCTCTTCCACTAGAATGAACCAGACTAGTCAGCCGATCCCTCTTCCACTAGAATGAACCAGACTCGTCAGTCGAGCCCTCTTCCACTAGAATGAACCAGACTAGTCAGCCGAGCCCTCTTCCACTAGAATGAACCAGACGTAGCAGGTGAGCCCTCTTCCACTAGAATGAACCAGACTAGTCAGCCGATCCCTCTTCCACTAGAATGAACCAGACTCGTCAGTCGAGCCCTCTTCCACTAGAATGAACCAGACTAGTTAGCCGAGCCCTCTTCCACTAGAATGAACCAGACTAGCCAGCCGAGCCCTCTTCCAGTAGAATGAACCAGACTCGTCAGCCGAGCCCTCTTCCACTAGAATGAACCAGACTAGTCAGCAGAGCCCTCTTCCACTAGAATGAACCAGACTAGCCAGCCGAGCCCTCTTCCACTAGAATGAACCAGACTAGCCAGCCGAGCCCTCTTCCACTAGAATGAACCAGACTAGTCAGCCGATCCCTCTTCCACTAGTATGAACCAGACTAGTTAGCCGAGCCCTCTTCCACTAGAATGAACCAGACTAGTCAGCCGAGCCCTCTTCCACTAGAATGAACCAGACTAGTTAGCCGAGCCCTCTTCCACTAGAATGAACCAGACTAGTCAGCCGAGCCCTCTTCCACTAGAATGAACCAGACTAGTTAGCCGAGCCCTCTTCCACTAGAATGAACCAGACTAGTCAGCCGAGCCCTCTTCCACTAGAATGAACCAGACTAGTCAGTCGAGCCCTCTTCCAGTAGAATGAACCAGACTAGCCAGCCGAGCCCTCTTCCAGTAGAATGAACCAGACTAGTCTGCCGAGCCCTCTTCCAGTAGAATGAACCAGACTCGTCAGTCGAGCCCTCTTCCACTAGAATGAACCAGACTAGTCTGCCGAGCCCTCTTCCAGTAGAATGAACCAGACTCGTCAGTCGAGCCCTCTTCCACTAGTATGAACCAGACATAGCAGGCATAAAAAAAACATACAACCGTTTTTCAGGGAAACTTTGGTTGGAAATACTGTGTCCCTGAAATCCAGATCCATTTCTTGCGAACTTGCAAAGGCTACGCTAGAATGAACGATTTGCATCTTTAGCAATCTATTGATAGGTCAGCCTCCTGTCATTCATAAAGTGAGTAATGACAGTGAACTACTACTGGTTTGACAGTCTGCTGTGTGTCCTCCTCCTGGTACCTGGGTATTTGTGTTGCGTGGTATTCTGTGGTACCAGTCAACTGTCTTTACACGAGGGCATGATGCTCCTTCCACGTCCCTGTGAGTCAATTTGAACGTCGCGTATAGAGCCCCACGGTGGAGGTTTCATAACACCCATAAAACCTAGCGTTCAAATTATGACTCATATCGTGGTACTCCTTAATGTGTGTAACAAGTCGAAATCCACTTAGTTTTGTTTTAATGCCACATTCATTTATTGTATTTCATCTGTTTCATATGCTGCATTAAAGGGAAGCGATTTACTTTGATGGACGAGCAGTAAGCTTGACTCATTTATAAAAGGAACTGACTAAATAAAGTCAATCTCATATACAGTATCTTTACCATTCAGAAATCATACAATGTAGTTGTACAGTGGGGCAAAAAAGTATTTTAGTCAGCCACCAATTGTGCAAGTTCTCCTACTTAAAAAGATGAGAGAGGCCTGTAATTTTCATCATAGGTACACTTCAACTATGACAGACAAGATGAGAAGGAAAAAAATCTAAAAAAATCACATTGTAGGATTTTTAATGAATTTATTTGCAAATAATGGTTTATTTATTTATTATTATTATTTATTAAGGAAAGCACTGTGCCGCCCAGGCTGATAACTGATATGTTATATAATTACTCATAATAATAATGACTTTTCCCAGACCTCGGGCCCAGCTCTCCACTCCCTAAATACGCCTCCTCTCCTAAACCCAACAACAGCTACATGTTCAAACGAGAGCCTCCTGAGGGCTGCGAGAGAGTCAAGGTCTTCACTGAGGAAACACAGTCAGTACTTTTTACTCTCATATCAATGATCATGTTGTTGTTTCTTAGCGTCCTTCTCCTCTTGTTCTGCCTTTATCTCTCTGCCTGAGCCTGCAGAGCATTAAACCTTGAGATGATGATAATGATCCCAGACTAGCTGAGTCAGAATGTGCTGTTATGTTTAGTGACACTTCTGTTCTCTCTGTGTGTTTGCGGTTTTCCTCCTCTCCCCTCTTCTCCCCCTCTCCTCTCTTCTACTCTCCTCTCTTCTCCCCCCTCTCCTCTCTTCTACCCTCCTCTCCTCTCTTCTCCCCCCTCTCCTCTCTTCTACCCTCCTCTCTTCTACCCTCCTCTCCTCTCTTCTACCCTCCTCTCTTCTCCCCCTCTCCTTTCTTCTATCCCCCTCTCCTCTCTTCTCCCCCCTCTCCTCTCTTCTACCCTCCTCTCTTCTATCCTCCTCTCCTCTCTTCTCCCCCCTCTCCTCTCTTCTACCCTCCTCTCCTCTCTTCTACCCCCTATCCTCTCTCCTCCCCTCCTCTCCTCTCTTCTCCCCCCTCACCTCTCTTCTACCCTCCTCACCTCTCTTCTCCCCCTCTCCTCTCTTCTACCCTCCTCTCTTCTCCCCCTCCCCTCTCTTCTACCCTCCTCTCCTCTCTTCTCCCCCCTCACCTCTCTTCTATCCTCCTCTCCTCTCTTCTCCCCCTCACCCTCTCTTCTCCCCCTCTCCTCTCTTCTACCCTCCTCTCCTCTCTTCTACCCCCCTCTCCTCTCTTCTCCCCCCTCTCCTCTCTTCTACCCTCCTCACCTCTCTTCTCCCCCCTCTCCTCTCTTCTACCCTCCTCTCCTCTCTTCTACCCTCCTCTCCTCTCTTCTACCCTCCTCTCCTCTCTTCTCCCCCCTCTCCTCCTTCTACCCTCCTCTCCTCTCTTCTACCCTCCTCTCCTCTCTTCTATCCCCCTCTCCTCTCTTCTACCCTCGTCTCCCCTCTCCTCTCCACTCCTCTCCTCTCCCCTCCCCTCCCCTCCTCTCCTCTCCTCTCCTCTCCTGTTCTTTCCCCTCCCCTCCCCTCCTCTCCTCTCCTCTCCTGTTCTTTCCCCTCCCCTCCCCAGGTCCAAGCCTCCCCAGCAGGTCCCTTGTCCTCTCCTGAGGTCCAAGATTCCCCAGCAGGTCCCTCAGTTCCTCACAGGTCCAGACAGGAACAAGGTCAACTTCATCCCCAACAGTGGCTCTGCCTTCTGCCTCGTCAGCATCCTCAAGCCCGTCCTCCCCACGACGACCCAGGAGCTCAGCCTGAAGAGCCCCGGGTGCGGGCCAAACCTTACCTTGTCCCCCCTCAGCACACCTCTTACTGGGGCTTCCCTCAGCCTTTCTCCCCTGACCCTGGACGAACAGACCAGCTAGAGTCCCTATCAACAGACCAGCTAGAGTCCCTACCAACAGACCAGCTAGAGTCCACCATATCTACAGGCCCCAAACCAGCCCCACAATAACCAGCAGACCACCATAACTACAGGCCCCAAACCAGCCCCACAATAACCAGCGAACCACCATAACTACAGGCCCAAACCAGCCCCACAATAACCAGCAGACCACCATAACTACAGGCCCAAACCAGCCCCACAATAACCAGCAGACCACCATAACTACAGGCCCAAACCAGCCCCACAATTACCAACAGACCACCATAACTACAGGCCCCAAACCAGCCCCACAATTACCAGCAGACCACCATAACTACAGGCCCAAACCAGCCCCACAATAACCAGCAGACCACCATAACTACAGGCCCCAAACCAGCCCCACAATAACCAGCAGACCACCATAACTACAGGCCCCAAACCAGCCCCACAATTACCAGCAGACCACCATAACTACAGGCCCAAACCAGCCCCACAATTACCAGCAGACCACCATAACTACAGGCCCAAACCAGCCCCACAATAACCAGCAGACCACCATAACTACAGGCCCCAAACCAGCCCCACAATTACCAGCAGACCACCATAACTACAGGCCCCAAACCAGCCCCACAATAACCATCAAACCACCATAACTACAGGCCCCAAACCAGCCCCACAATAACCAGCAGACCACCATAACTACAGGCCCAAACCAGCCCCACAATTACCAGCAGACCACCATAACTACAGGCCCAAACCAGCCCCACAATAACCAGCAGACCACCATAACTACAGGCCCAAACCAGCCCCACAATTACCAGCAGACCACCATAACTACAGGCCCAAACCAGCCCCACAATAACCAGCAGACCACCATAACTACAGGCCCAAACCAGCCCCACAATTACCAGCAGACCACCATAACTACAGGCCCAAACCAGCCCCACAATAACCAGCAGACCACCATAACTACAGGCCCCAAACCAGCCCCACAATTACCAGCAGACCACCATAACTACAGGCCCCAAACCAGCCCCACAATAACCATCAAACCACCATAACTACAGGCCCCAAACCAGCCCCACAATAACCAGCAGACCACCATAACTACAGGCCCAAACCAGCCCCACAATAACCATCAGACCACCATAACTACAGGCCCAAACCAGCCCCACAATAACCAGCAAACCACCATAACTACAGGCCCCAAACCAGCCCCACAATAACCATCAGACCACCATAACTACAGGCCCCAAACCCGCCCCACAATTACCATCAGACCACCATAACTACAGGCCCCAAACCAGCCCCACAATTACCAGCAGACCACCATAACTACAGGCCCAAACCAGCCCCACAATTACCAGCAGACCACCATAACTACAGGCCCCAAACCCGCCCCACAATTACCAGCAGACCACCATAACTACAGGCCCCAAACCAGCCCCACAATAACCAGCAGACCACCATAACTACAGGCCCCAAACCAGCCCCACAATTACCAGCAGACCACCATAACTACAGGCCCCAAACCAGCCCCACAATAACCATCAGACCACCATAACTACAGGCCCCAAACCAGCCCCACAATTACCAGCAGACCACCATAACTACAGGCCCCAAACCAGCCCCACAATAACCATCAGACCACCATAACTACAGGCCCCAAACCAGCCCCACAATTACCAGCAGACCACCATAACTACAGGCCCAAACCAGCCCCACAATAACCAGCAGACCACCATAACTACAGGCCCCAAACCAGCCCCACAATAACCAGCAGACCACCATAACTACAGGCCCAAACCAGCCCCACAATAACCATCAGACCACCATAACTACAGGCCCAAACCAGCCCCACAATAACCAGCAGACCACCATAACTACAGGCCCCAAACCAGCCCCACAATAACCAGCAGACCACCATAACTACAGGCCCAAACCAGCCCCACAATAACCATCAGACCACCATAACTACAGGCCCAAACCAGCCCCACAATAACCAGCAGACCACCATAACTACAGGCCCCAAACCAGCCCCACAATAACCAGCAGACCACCATAACTACAGGCCCAAACCAGCCCCACAATAACCATCAGACCACCATAACTACAGGCCCAAACCAGCCCCACAATAACCATCAGACCACCATAACTACAGGCCCAAACCAGCCCCACAATAACCATCAGACCACCATAACTACAGGCCCAAACCAGCCCCACAGCCAGTGGTTTGAAGTGAACTGGTCTCAACAACCGAGACTCTCATTGATCTCAGAGATGAATCTAAACCTAAAGACTCTGTTCCGTACCCCATTCATGTTTACCTGTGACAGTGGTACGATCCATCTGCATTTCCTGAAAAGAAAATAAGTCGTCTGTATTTTGTCATATTTTTCTGCAGTGGAGCTTTGTATCAGAAATGTATTTTTATGTAATGCATGTAATAAACAAAACAATGATATGACTGTTTTTTTTTTCCAGTTCAGTTCTCTGTGAGACCAAGAGACCTGGTTACGATCACAGTGCTCTCAGGTTGACAAAGGTCCGAGATCTCCTCAGTGATTCAGATGCAGAGGGGCATATTATGTGGTGGAGGTGGTTCCATAACTTTCCAAGAGTTCTAGAACCTTTCAAGAGTTCTAGAACATTTTAAGAGTTCCAAGAGTTCTAGAACCTTTCAAGAGTTCCAAGAGTTCAACAAACTTCCAAGAGAAGTAAAGAGGAAAGTGAATTTGCCTGTTTTCCAACCTGATCGAGGGTTAAGAGTCTAAAATGTCTGTCTGTCTGTCTGTCCCCTACCAACAGACCAGCTAGAGTCCCTACCAACAGACCAGCTAGAGTCCCTACCAACAGACCAGCTAGAGTCCCCTACCAACAGACCAGCTAGAGTCCCCTACCAACAGACCAGCTAGAGTCCCCTACCAACAGACCAGCTAGAGTCCCCTACCAACAGACCAGCTAGAGTCCCTACCAACAGACCAGCTAGAGTCCCCTACCAACAGACCAGCTAGAGTCCCCTACCAACAGACCAGCTAGAGTCCCCTACCAACAGACCAGCTAGAGTCCCCTACCAACAGACCAGCTAGAGTCCCCTACCAACAGACCAGCTAGAGTCCCCTACCAACAGACCAGCTAGAGTCCCCTACCAACAGACCAGCTAGAGTCCCCTACCAACAGACCAGCTAGAGTCCCCTACCAACAGACCAGCTAGAGTCCCCTACCAACAGACCAGCTAGAGTCCCCTACCAACAGACCAGCTAGAGTCCCTACCAACAGACCAGCTAGAGTCCCTACCAACAGACCAGCTAGAGTCCCTACCAACAGACCAGCTAGAGTCCCTACCAACAGACCAGCTAGAGTCCCTACCAACAGACCAGCTAGAGTCCCTACCAACAGACCAGCTAGAGTCCCTACCAACAGACCAGCTAGAGTCCCTACCAACAGACCAGCTAGAGTCCCCTACCAACAGACCAGCTAGAGTCCCCTACCAACAGACCAGCTAGAGTCCCCTACCAACAGACCAGCTAGAGTCCCCTACCAACAGACCAGCTAGAGTCCCCTACCAACAGACCAGCTAGAGTCCCCTACCAACAGACCAGCTAGAGTCCCCTACCAACAGACCAGCTAGAGTCCCCTACCAACAGACCAGCTAGAGTCCCCTACCAACAGACCAGCTAGAGTCCCTACCAACAGACCAGCTAGAGTCCCTACCAACAGACCAGCTAGAGTCCCTACCAACAGACCAGCTAGAGTCCCCTACCAACAGACCAGCTAGAGTCCCCTACCAACAGACCAGCTAGAGTCCCCTACCAAAAGACCAGCTAGAGTCCCCTACCAACAGACCAGCTAGAGTCCCCTACCAACAGACCAGCTAGAGTCCCCTACCAACAGACCAGCTAGAGTCCCCTACCAACAGACCAGCTAGAGTCCCTACCAACAGACCAGCTAGAGTCCCCTACCAACAGACCAGCTAGAGTCCCCTACCAACAGACCAGCTAGAGTCCCCACCAACAGACCAGCTAGAGTCCCTACCAACAGACCAGCTAGAGTCCCTACCAACAGACCAGCTAGAGTCTTTACCCACAGACCAGTTAGAGTCCCCTACCAACAGACCAGCTAGTCACTAGCTAGAGTCCCTATCAACAGACCAGCTAGACTCACTATCAACAGACCAGCTAGAGTCCCTACCAACAGACTAGCTAGAGTCCCCTACCAACAGACTAGCTAGAGTCCCCTACCAACAGACTAGCTAGAGTCCCCTACCAACAGACTAGCTAGAGTCCCCTACCAACAGACTAGCTAGAGTCCCCTACCAACAGACTAGCTAGAGTCCCCTACCAACAGACTAGCTAGAGTCCCCTACCAACAGACTAGCTAGAGTCCCCTACCAACAGACTAGCTAGAGTCCCCTACCAACAGACTAGCTAGAGTCCCCTACCAACAGACTAGCTAGAGTCCCCTACCAACAGACTAGCTAGAGTCCCCTACCAACAGACTAGCTAGAGTCCCCTACCAACAGACTAGCTAGAGTCCCCTACCAACAGACTAGCTAGAGTCCCCTACCAACAGACTAGCTAGAGTCCCCTACCAACAGACCAGCTCGACTCCCTATCAACAGACTAGCTAGAGTCCCTATCAACAGACTAGCTAGAGACCCTACCAACAGACTATTACAACCACTAATCTCTGCTAGTTTCATATCTGATCTCCCTCCAGTACTCTACATCCTGTCAGTTGTCTCTCTGAATGACAGTTAAAGGAACAGTCTGAACTACCCTGCTACCCTGCTACCCTGCTACCCTGCTGCCTGCTTCCCTGCTGCCTGCTACCCTACTGCCTGCTACCATACTGCCTGCTACCCTGCTGCCTGATACCCTGCTGCCTGATAACCTGCTACCCTGCTGCATGCTACCCTTATTCCCTGCTACCCTGCTGCCTGCTACCCTGCTGCCTGCTACCCTGCTGCCTGCTACCCTGCTGCCTGCTACCCTGCTGCCTGCTACCCTGCTGCATGCTACCCTACTGCCTGCTACCATACTGCCTGCTACCCTGCTGCCTGATACCCTGCTGCCTGATAAACTGCTACCCTGCTGCCTGCTACCCTACTGCCTGCTACCCTGCTGCCTGCTACCCTGCTGCCTGCTACCCTGCTGCCTGCTACCCTGCTGCATGCTACCCTTATTCCCTGCTGGCCTGCTGTCTGCTGCCCTACTGCCTGCTACCCTGCTGCCTGCTACCCTTCTACCCTGCTGCCTGATACCCTGCTGACTGATACCCTGCTGCCTGCTACCCTGCTGCCTGCTACCCTGCTGCATGCTACCCTTATTCCCTGCTGCCCTGCTGTCTGCTGCCCTACTGCCTGCTACCCTGCTGCCTGCTACCCTTCTACCCTGCTGCCTGATACCCTGCTGACTGCTACCCTGCTGACTGCTACCCTGCTGACTGATACCCTGCTGACTGCTACCCTGATACCTGCTACCTGATACCCTGCTACCCTGCTGCCTGCTACCCTTCTACCCTGCTGCCTGATACCCTGCTGACTGCTACCCTGCTGACTGCTACCCTGCTGACTGATACCCTGCTGACTGCTACCCTGCTACCTGATACCCTGCTACCCTGCTGCCTGCTGACTGATACCCTGCTGACTGATACCCTGCTGCCTGCTGACTGATACCCTGCTGCCTGCTGACTGCTACCCTGCTGACTGATACCCTGCTGCCTGCTGACTGATACCCTGCTGCCTGCTGACTGATACCCTGCTGCCTGCTGACTGCTACCCTGCTGACTGATACCCTGCTACCTGATACCCTGCTACCTGATACCCTGCTACCTGATACCCTGCTACCTGCTACCCTGCTGACTGATACCCTGCTGACTGATACCCTGCTACCTGATACCCTGCTGACTGATACCCTGCTGACTGATACCCTGCTGACTGATACCCTGCTACCTGATACCCTGCTACCCTGCTGACTGATACCCTGCTACCTGATACCCTGCTACCTGATACCCTGATACCCTGCTGACTGATACCCTGCTACCCTGCTGACTGATACCCTGCTGACTGATACCCTGCTGACTGATACCCTGCTACCTGATACCCTGCTACCCTGCTGACTGATACCCTGCTGACTGATACCCTGCTGACTGATACCCTGCTGACTGATACCCTGCTACCTGATACCCTGATACCCTGCTACCCTGCTGACTGATACCCTGCTGACTGATTCCCTGATACCCTGCTACCCTGCTGACTGATACCCTGCTGACTGATTCCCTGCTGACTGCTGACTGATACCCTGCTACCCTGCTGCCTGCTGACTGATACCCTGCTGACTGCTACCCTGATACCCTGCTACCCTGCTGCCTGCTGACTGATACCCTGCTGACTGCTACCCTGATACCCTGCTACCCTGCTCAGCCCAGAACCAGGTGGCATCAGCCTCTCATGTCAGCCTCATGTCAAAAGAGAATCAGAAGATTGGGACATTCTGATAAAGCCACAGTTTCAGTATTATTAGGTCCCTGTAATATTGTCAAATAGTTTCCTCTTAAGGTAGGCACACGCATTCCCTGTACTCTGGGTCTCCCCGTTGCCCTGCTGCTATTGGTTCAGCCCAACTAGGCTGTAGTCAACCTGCCCTCAGCATGACTAAACTGATGAACGTGATTCACTCTGAAACACGGCATTTGGAATACACAAGAAGTTTATCGTTTTAAAATGCTCCACGGAAGTAATTCCCAGTTGTTCCCTGCCTGCATTCTCCACCTAGTGGCGACTTCCTGGAACAACAGATGTTTATCGAATAGAACAAGGGTACAAGAGACCACCACAACCAGATAAAACTATTTTTACATATTGACAACACTCATTACTTCACGGTTTGCTTCGTTCTGAGTGTATAAAGCTGCTGTTAAAGGTGCATTAGAGAGGGTGTTATATATTAGAGAGGGTGTTATATATTAGAGAGGGTGTTATATATTAGAGAGGGTGTTATATATTAGAGAGGGTGTTATATATTAGAGAGGGTGTTATATATTAGAGAGGGTGTTATATATTAGAGAGGGTGTTATTTATTAGAGAGGGTGTTATTTATTAGAGAGGGTGTTATTTATTAGAGAGGGTGTGATATATTAGAGAGGGTGTGATATATTAGAGAGGGTGTTATTTATTAGAGAGGGTGTTATTTATTAGAGAGGGTGTTATTTATTAGAGAGGGTGTTATATATTAGAGAGGGTGTTATATATTAGAGAGGGTGTTATATATTAGAGATGGTGTTGGGGCGATAGTAGAGGGTTAGAGAGGGTTAGGGCAGGATATTAGAGAGGGTTAGGGCAGGTTATTAGAGAGGGTTAGGCCGGATGTTAGAGAGGGTTAGGCCAGGATGTTAGAGAGGGTTAGGGCAGGATATTAGAGAGGGTTAGGGCAGGATATTAGAGAGGGTTAGGCCAGGCCGTTAGAGAGGGTTAGGCCAGGCCGTTAGAGAGGGTTAGGGCAGGATATTAGAGAGGGTTAGGCCAGGCCGTTAGAGAGGGTTAGGGCAGGATATTAGAGAGGGTTAGGCCAGGCCGTTAGAGAGGGTTAGGGCAGGATATTAGAGAGGGTTAGGGCAGGATATTAGAGAGGGTTAGGCCAGGCCGTTAGAGAGGGTTAGGGCAGGATATTAGAGAGGGTTAGGCCAGGCCATTAGAGAGGGTTAGGGCAGGCCGTTAGAGAGGGTTAGGACAGGATATTAGAGAGGGTTAGGCCAGGCCGTTAGAGAGGGTTAGGGCAGGATATTAGAGAGGGTTAGGCCAGGCCGTTAGAGAGGGTTAGGGCAGGATGTTAGAGAGGGTTAGGCCAGGATATTAGAGAGGGTTAGGCCAGGCCGTTAGAGAGGGTTAGGGCAGGATATTAGAGAGGGTTAGGCCAGGCCGTTAGAGAGGGTTAGGGCAGGATGTTAGAGAGGGTTAGGCCAGGATATTAGAGAGGGTTAGGCCAGGCCGTTAGAGAGGGTTAGGGCAGGACAGGTGTCCTAGCCTTATGCATTTCTCAGGGTGTTAGGGTCAGAGTTCTGACTATAGTTATGGCAGGCTGGGTTAAAGGAGATTGATCCAGTGCAGTCATGCATATAGGCGAGCCAAGCGATGCCCAGGCAGCAGATAGCCTTCCCCCTCTCACACAGAGGACAGACAGTGTGGGGCCCCCCCCAGTACCCCTACGCAGAACAGAGCAGACAGCCACAGTCACCAGTAATAATAACGTCACAACTGGCTGCTGAGCCATAGATATACATTCATTAGACTGGCTGCTGAGCCATATATATACATTCACTAGGATGACTGCTGAGCCATAGATATACATTCACTAGACTGACTGCTGAGCCATAGATATACATTCACTAGACTGACTGCTGAGCCATAGATATACATTCACTAGACTGACTGCTGGGCCATAGATATACATTCACTAGACTGACTGCTGGGCCATAGATATACATTCACTAGACTGACTGCTGAGCCATAGATATACATTCACTAGACTGACTGCTGAGCCATAGATATACATTCACTAGACTGACTGCTGGGCCATAGATATACATTCACTAGGATGACTGCTGAGCCATAGATATACATTCACTAGACTGACTGCTGGGCCATAGATATACATTCACTAGACTGACTGCTGAGCCATAGATATACATTCACTAGACTGACTGCTGAGCCATAGATATACATTCACTAGACTGACTGCTGAGCCATAGATATACATTCACTAGACTGACTGCTGAGCCATAGATATACATTCACTAGGATGACTGCTGAGCCATAGATATACATTCACTAGACTGACTGCTGAGCCATAGATATACATTCACTAGGATGACTGCTGAGCCATAGATATACATTCACTAGGATGACTGCTGAGCCATAGATATACATTCACTGGACTGGCTGCTGGGCCATAGATATACATTCACTAGACTGACTGCTGAGCCATAGATATACATTCACTAGACTGGCTGCTGAGCCATAGATATACATTCACTAGACTGCCTGCTGAGCCATAGATATACATTCACTGGACTGGCTGCTGAGCAATAGATATACATTCACTGGACTGGCTGCTGAGCCATAGATATACATTCACTAGACTGACTGCTGGGCCATAGATATACATTCACTAGACTGGCTGCTGAGCCATAGATACACATTCACTGGACTGGCTGCTGAGCCATAGATATACATTCACTAGACTGGCTGCTGAGCCATAGATATACATTCACTAGACTGACTGCTGAGGGAGCTTTAACTCTGATAAAACACAGAGGAAGTAACAGACTAGTCCTTTTGTTTAAAACACCACTGACTCTCGGTGTCCATTGTCTAACAAAGTTCTCTATAATATTTAGTTGTACTGGGAATCTGCTGCCTGGACATCTAGTTGAGGTCGTTGTACTGGGAATCTGCTGCCTGGACATCTAGTTGTAGTTGTAGTATAGGGAATCTGCTGCCTGGACATCGAGTTGTAGTACAGGGAATCTGCTGCCTGGACATCTAGTTGAGGTCGTTGTACTGGGAATCTGCTGCCTGGACATCTAGTTGTAGTTGTAGTATAGGGAATCTGCTGCCTGGGCATCTCGTTCTAGTTGTAGTACAGGGAATCTGCTGCCTGGACATCTAGTTGAGGTCGTTGTACTGGGAATCTGCTGCCTGGACATCTAGTTGTAGTTGTAGTATAGGGAATCTGCTGCCTGGGCATCTCGTTCTAGTTGTAGTACAGGGAATCTGCTGCCTGGACATCTAGTTGAGGTCGTTGTACTGGGAATCTGCTGCCTGGACATCTAGTTGTAGTTGTAGTATAGGGAATCTGCTGCCTGGGCATCTCGTTCTAGTTGTAGTACTGGGAATCTGCTGCCTGGACATCTAGTTGAGGTCGTTGTACTGGGAATCTGCTGCCTGGACATCTAGTTGAGGTCGTAGTACTGGGAATCTGCTGCCTGGACATCTAGTTGAGGTCGTAGTACTGGGAATCTGCTGCCTGGGCATCTAGTTGAGGTCGTAGTACTGGGAATCTGCTGTGCTATCACACAGACTAGTGTGGTGTAGAGGGAGACACAGACTCTACAGACTAGTGTGGTGTAGAGATAGACACAGACTAGTGTGGTGTAGAGGGAGACAGACTCTACAGACTAGTGTGGTGTAGAGGTAGACACAGACTAGTGTGGTGTAGAGGGAGACAGACTCTACAGACTAGTGTGGTGTAGAGGGAGACACAGACTCTACAGACTAGTGTGGTGTAGAGGGAGACACAGACTCTACAGACTAGTGTGGTGTAGAGGGAGACACAGACTAGTGTGGTGTAGAGGGAGACACAGACTCTACAGACTAGTGTGGTGTAGAGGGAGACACAGACTCTACAGACTAGTGTGGTGTAGAGGGAGACACAGACTCTACAGACTAGTGTGGTGTAGAGGGAGACACAGACTCTACAGACTAGTGTGGTGTAGAGGGAGACACAGACTCTACAGACTAGTGTGGTGTAGAGGGAGACACAGACTAGTGTGGTGTAGAGGGAGACAGACTCTACAGACTAGTGTGGTGTAGAGGGAGACACAGACTCTACAGACTAGTGTGGTGTAGAGGGAGACACAGACTCTACAGACTAGTGTGGTGTAGAGGGAGACACAGACTCTACAGACTAGTGTGGTGTAGAGGGAGACACAGACTAGTGTGGTGTAGAGGGAGACACAGACTCTACAGACTAGTGTGGTGTAGAGGTAGACACAGACTCTACAGACTAGTGTGGTGTAGAGGGAGACACAGACTAGTGTGGTGTAGAGGGAGACAGACTCTACAGACTAGTGTGGTGTAGAGGGAGACACAGACTCTACAGACTAGTGTGGTGTAGAGGGAGACACAGACTCTACAGACTAGTGTGGTGTAGAGGGAGACAGAGACTAGTGCGGTGTAGAGGGAGACACAGACTAGTGTGGTGTAGAGGGAGACACAGACTCTACAGACTAGTGTGGTGTAGAGGGAGACACAGACTAGTGTGGTGTAGAGGGAGACACAGACTCTACAGACTAGTGTGGTGTAGAGGGAGACACAGACTCTACAGACTAGTGTGGTGTAGAGGTAGACACAGACTCTACAGACTAGTGTGGTGTAGAGGTAGACACAGACTCTACAGACTAGTGTGGTGTAGAGGGAGACACAGACTCTACAGACTAGTGCGGTGTAGAGGGAGACACAGACTAGTGTGGTGTAGAGGGAGACAGACTCTACAGACTAGTGTGGTGTAGAGGGAGACAGACTAGTGTGGTGTAGAGGGAGACACAGACTCTACAGACTAGTGTGGTGTAGAGGGAGACAGACTCTACAGACTAGTGTGGTGTAGAGGGAGACACAGACTCTACAGACTAGTGTGGTGTAGAGGGAGACAGACTCTACAGACTAGTGTGTTGTAGAGGGAGACACAGACTCTACAGACTAGTGTGGTGTAGAGGGAGACACAGACTAGTGTGGTGTAGAGGGAGACAGACTCTACAGACTAGTGTGGTGTAGAGGGAGACACAGAATAGTGTGGTGTAGAGGGAGACACAGACTAGTGTGGTGTAGAGGGAGACACAGACTCTACAGACTAGTGTGGTGTAGAGGGAGACACAGACTAGTGTGGTGTAGAGGGAGACACAGACTCTACAGACTAGTGTGGTGTAGAGGGAGACACAGACTCTACAGACTATTGTGGTGTAGAGGGAGACACAGACTAGTGTGGTGTAGAGGGAGACAGACTCTACAGACTAGTGTGGTGTAGAGGGAGACAGACTCTACAGACTAGTGTGGTGTAGAGGGAGACACAGACTAGTGTGGTGTAGAGGGAGACAGACTCTACAGACTAGTGTGGTGTAGAGGGAGACAGACTCTACAGACTAGTGTGGTGTAGAGGGAGACAGACTCTACAGACTAGTGTGTTGTAGAGGGAGACAGACTCTACAGACCAGTGTGGTGTAGAGGGAGACAGAGACTAGTGCGGTGTAGAGGGAGACACAGACTAGTGCGGTGTAGAGGGAGACACAGACTAGTGTGGTGTAGAGGGAGACAGACTCTACAGACTAGTGTGGTGTAGAGGGAGACACAGACTCTACAGACTAGTGTGGTGTAGAGGGAGACACAGACTCTACAGACTAGTGTGGTGTAGAGGGAGACAGAGACTAGTGTGGTGTAGAGGGAGACAGACTCTACAGACTAGTGTGGTGTAGAGGGAGACACAGACTCTACAGACTAGTGTGGTGTAGAGGGAGACACAGACTCTACAGACTAGTGTGGTGTAGAGGGAGACACAGACTCTACAGACTAGTGTGGTGTAGAGGGAGACAGAGACTAGTGCGGTGTAGAGGGAGACACAGACTAGTGTGGTGTAGAGGGAGACACAGACTCTACAGACTAGTGTGGTGTAGAGGGAGACACAGACTAGTGCGGTGTAGAGGGAGACACAGACTCTACAGACTAGTGTGGTGTAGAGGGAGACACAGACTCTACAGACTAGTGTGGTGTAGAGGTAGACACAGACTCTACAGACTAGTGTGGTGTAGAGGGAGACACAGACTCTACAGACTAGTGCGGTGTAGAGGGAGACACAGACTAGTGTGGTGTAGAGGGAGACAGACTCTACAGACTAGTGTGGTGTAGAGGGAGACAGACTAGTGTGGTGTAGAGGGAGACACAGACTCTACAGACTAGTGTGGTGTAGAGGGAGACAGACTCTACAGACTAGTGTGGTGTAGAGGGAGACACAGACTCTACAGACTAGTGTGGTGTAGAGGGAGACACAGACTCTACAGACTAGTGTGGTGTAGAGGGAGACACAGACTCTACAGACTAGTGTGGTGTAGAGGGAGACACAGACTCTACAGACTAGTGTGGTGTAGAGGGAGACAGACTCTACAGACTAGTGCGGTGTAGAGGGAGACACAGACTCTACAGACTAGTGTGGTGTAGAGGGAGACTTACTCTACAGACTAGTGCGGTGTAGAGGGAGACAGACTCTACAGACTAGTGTGGTGTAGAGGGAGACACAGACTCTACAGACTAGTGTGGTGTAGAGGGAGACACAGACTAGTGTGGTGTAGAGGGAGACACAGACTCTACAGACTAGTGTGGTGTAGAGGGAGACACAGACTCTACAGACTAGTGTGGTGTAGAGGGAGACAGACTCTACAGACTAGTGTGGTGTAGAGGGAGACACAGACTCTACAGACTAGTGTGGTGTAGAGGGAGACACAGACTCTACAGACTAGTGTGGTGTAGAGGGAGACACAGACTCTACAGACTAGTGTGGTGTAGAGGGAGACACAGACTCTACAGACTAGTGTGGTGTAGAGGGAGACAGAGACTCTACAGACTAGTGTGGTGTAGAGGGAGACACAGACTAGTGTGGTGTAGAGGGAGACACAGACTCTACAGACTAGTGTGGTGTAGAGGTAGACACAGACTAGTGTGGTGTAGAGGGAGACACAGACTAGTGTGGTGTAGAGGGAGACACAGACTCTACAGACTAGTGTGGTGTAGAGGGAGACACAGACTAGTGTGGTGTAGAGGGAGACACAGACTAGTGTGGTGTAGAGGGAGACAGACTCTACAGACTAGTGTGGTGTAGAGGGAGACACAGACTCTACAGACTAGTGTGGTGTAGAGGGAGACACAGACTAGTGTGGTGTAGAGGGAGACAGACTCTACAGACTAGTGTGGTGTAGAGGGAGACACAGACTCTACAGACTAGTGTGGTGTAGAGGGAGACACAGACTCTACAGACTAGTGTGGTGTAGAGGGAGACACAGACTCTACAGACTAGTGTGGTGTAGAGGGAGACACAGACTAGTGTGGTGTAGAGGGAGACACAGACTCTACAGACTAGTGTGGTGTAGAGGTAGACACAGACTCTACAGACTAGTGTGGTGTAGAGGGAGACACAGACTAGTGTGGTGTAGAGGGAGACAGACTCTACAGACTAGTGTGGTGTAGAGGGAGACACAGACTCTACAGACTAGTGTGGTGTAGAGGGAGACACAGACTCTACAGACTAGTGTGGTGTAGAGGGAGACAGAGACTAGTGCGGTGTAGAGGGAGACACAGACTAGTGTGGTGTAGAGGGAGACACAGACTCTACAGACTAGTGTGGTGTAGAGGGAGACACAGACTAGTGTGGTGTGTGGTGTAGAGGGAGACACAGACTCTACAGACTAGTGTGGTGTAGAGGGAGACACAGACTCTACAGACTAGTGTGGTGTAGAGGTAGACACAGACTCTACAGACTAGTGTGGTGTAGAGGTAGACACAGACTACAGACTGTGGTGTAGAGGGAGACACAGACTCTACAGACTAGTGCGGTGTAGAGGGAGACACAGACTAGTGTGGTGTAGAGGGAGACAGACTCTACAGACTAGTGTGGTGTAGAGGGAGACAGACTAGTGTGGTGTAGAGGGAGACACAGACTCTACAGACTAGTGTGGTGTAGAGGGAGACACAGACTCTACAGACTAGTGTGGTGTAGAGGGAGACAGACTCTACAGACTAGTGTGTTGTAGAGGGAGACACAGACTCTACAGACTAGTGTGGTGTAGAGGGAGACACAGACTAGTGTGGTGTAGAGGGAGACAGACTCTACAGACTAGTGTGGTGTAGAGGGAGACACAGACTAGTGTGGTGTAGAGGGAGACACAGACTAGTGTGGTGTAGAGGGAGACACAGACTAGTGTGGTGTAGAGGGAGACACAGACTCTACAGACTAGTGTGGTGTAGAGGGAGACACAGACTAGTGTGGTGTAGAGGGAGACACAGACTCTACAGACTAGTGTGGTGTAGAGGGAGACACAGACTCTACAGACTATTGTGGTGTAGAGGGAGACACAGACTCTACAGACTAGTGTGGTGTAGAGGGAGACACAGACTCTACAGACTAGTGTGGTGTAGAGGGAGACACAGACTCTACAGACTAGTGTGGTGTAGAGGGAGACACAGACTCTACAGACTAGTGTGGTGTAGAGGGAGACAGACTCTACAGACTAGTGTGGTGTAGAGGGAGACAGACTCTACAGACTAGTGTGGTGTAGAGGGAGACACAGACTCTACAGACTAGTGTGGTGTAGAGGGAGACACAGACTCTACAGACTAGTGTGGTGTAGAGGGAGACACAGACTCTACAGACTAGTGTGGTGTAGAGGGGAGACACAGACTCTACAGACTAGTGTGGTGTAGAGGGAGACACAGACTCTACAGACTAGTGTGGTGTAGAGGGAGACACAGACTCTACAGACTAGTGTGGTGTAGAGGGAGACACAGACTCTACAGACTAGTGTGGTGTAGAGGGAGACACAGACTCTACAGACTAGTGTGGTGTAGAGGGGAGACTCACAGACTAGTGTGGTGTAGAGGGAGACACAGACTAGTGTGGTGTAGAGGGAGACACTCTATAGACTAGTGTGGTGTAGAGGGAGACACAGACTAGTGTGGTGTAGAGGGAGACACAGACTAGTGTGGTGTAGAGGGAGACACAGACTAGTGTGGTGTAGAGGGAGACACAGACTCTACAGACTAGTGTGGTGTAGAGGGAGACAGAGACTCTACAGACTAGTATGGTGTAGAGGGAGACACAGACTCTACAGACTAGTGTGGTGTAGAGGGAGACACAGACTCTACAGACTAGTGTGGTGTAGAGGGAGACACAGACTCTACAGACTAGTGCGGTGTAGAGGGAGACACAGACTAGTGTGGTGTAGAGGGAGACAGAGACTAGTGTGGTGTAGAGGGAGACACAGACTCTACAGACTAGTGCGGTGTAGAGGGAGACACAGACTCTACAGACTAGTGTGGTGTAGAGGGAGACACAGACTAGTGTGGTGTAGAGGGGAGACACAGACTAGTGTGGTGTAGAGGGAGACAGACTCTACAGACTAGTGTGGTGTAGAGG
The DNA here is from genome assembly GCF_036934945.1 of Oncorhynchus masou masou. NCBI lineage: Eukaryota > Metazoa > Chordata > Actinopteri > Salmoniformes > Salmonidae > Oncorhynchus > Oncorhynchus masou. The sequence continues at coordinate 185,394 of NW_027015545.1, forward strand.
GAGACAGACTCTACAGACTAGTGTGGTGTAGAGGGGAGACAGACTCTACAGACTAGTGTGGTGTAGAGGGAACACAGACTCTACAGACTAGTGTGGTGTAGAGGGAGACACAGACTCTACAGACTAGTGTGGTGTAGAGGGAGACACAGACTCTACAGACTAGTGTGGTGTAGAGGGAGACAGACTCTACAGACTAGTGTGGTGTAGAGGGAGACACAGACTCTACAGACTAGTGTGGTGTAGAGGGAGACACAGACTCTACAGACTAGTGTGGTGTAGAGGGAGACAGACTCTACAGACTAGTGTGGTGTAGGGAGACACAGACTCTACAGACTGTGGTGTAGAGGGAGACACAGACTCTACAGACTAGTGTGGTGTAGAGGGGAGACACAGACTCTACAGACTAGTGTGGTGTAGAGGGAGACACAGACTCTACAGACTAGTGTGGTGTAGAGGGAGACAGACTCTACAGACTAGTGTGGTGTAGAGGGAGACACAGACTAGTGTGGTGTAGAGGGAGACACAGACTAGTGCGGTGTAGAGGAGACACAGACTCTACAGACTAGTGTGGTAGAGGAGACACAGACTCTACAGAGGGAGACAGACTCTACAGACTAGTGTGGTGTAGAGGGAGACACAGACTCTACAGACTAGTGTGGTGTGTGTGTGTGAGGGGAGACACAGACTCTACAGACTAGTGTGGTGTAGAGGGAGACACAGACTCTACAGACTAGTGTGGTGTAGAGGGAGACAGACTAGTGTGGTGTAGAGGGACACACAGACTCTACAGACTAGTGTGGTGTAGAGGGAGACACAGACTAGTGTGGTGTAGAGGGAGACACAGACTAGTGTGGTGTAGAGGGAGACAGACTCTACAGACTAGTGTGGTGTAGAGGGAGACAGACTACAGACTAGTGTGGTGTAGAGGGAGACAGACTAGTGTGGTGTAGAGGGACACACAGACTCTACAGACTAGTGTGGTGTAGAGGGAGACACAGACTAGTGTGGTGTAGAGGGAGACAGACTCTACAGACTAGTGTGGTGTAGAGGGAGACACAGACTAGTGTGGTGTAGAGGGAGACACTCTACAGACTAGTGTGGTGTAGAGGGAGACAGACTCTACAGACTAGTGTGGTGTAGAGGGAGACACAGACTAGAGGGAGACAGACTCTACAGACTAGTGTGGTGTAGAGGGAGACAGACTCTACAGACTAGTGTGGTGTAGAGGGAGACACAGACTCTACAGACTAGTGTGGTGTAGAGGGAGACACAGACTAGTGTGGTGAGGGAGACACAGACTCTACAGACTAGTGTGGTGTAGAGGAGACACAGACTCTACAGACTAGTGTGGTGTAGAGGGAGACACAGACTAGTGTGGTGTAGAGGAGACAGACTCTACAGACTAGTGTGGTGTAGAGGGAGACACAGACTAGTGTGGTGTAGAGGGGAGACACAGACTCTACAGACTAGTGTGGTGTAGAGGAGACACAGACTCTACAGACTAGTGTGGTGTAGAGGGAGACACAGACTCTACAGACTAGTGTGGTGTAGAGGAGACACAGACTCTACAGACTAGTGTGGTGTAGAGGAGACACAGACTCTACAGACTAGTGTGGTGTAGAGGAGACACAGACTAGTGTGGTGTAGAGGAGACACAGACTAGTGTGGTGTAGAGGGAGACACAGACTCTACAGACTAGTGTGGTGTAGAGGGAGACACAGACTAGTGTGGTGTAGAGGGAGACAGACTCTACAGACTAGTGTGGTGTAGAGGGAGACAGACTCTACAGACTAGTGTGGTGTAGAGGGAGACACAGACTCTACAGACTAGTGTGGTGTAGAGGGAGACACAGACTCTACAGACTAGTGTGGTGTAGAGGGAGACACAGACTAGTGTGGTGTAGAGGGAGACACAGACTCTACAGACTAGTGTGGTGTAGAGGGAGACAGACTAGTGTGGTGTAGAGGGAGACACAGACTAGTGTGGTGTAGAGGGAGACACAGACTCTACAGACTAGTGTGGTGTAGAGGGAGACAGACTCTACAGACTAGTGTGGTGTAGAGGGAGACACAGACTCTACAGACTAGTGTGGTTTAGAGGGAGACACAGACTCTACAGACTAGTGTGGTGTAGAGGGAGACACAGACTAGTGTGGTGTAGAGGGAGACACAGACTAGTGTGGTGTAGAGGGAGACACAGACTCTACAGACTAGTGTGGTGTAGAGGGAGACACAGACTAGTGTGGTGTAGAGGGAGACAGACTCTACAGACTAGTGTGGTGTAGAGGGAGACAGACTCTACAGAGTAGTGTGGTGTAGAGAGACTAGTGTGGTGGAGGGAGACAGACTCTACAGACTAGTGTGGTGTAGAGGGGAGACACAGACTCACAGACTAGTGTGGTGTAGAGGGAGACATAGACTCTACAGACTAGTGTGGTGTAGAGGGAGACACAGACTAGTGTGGTGTAGAGGGAGACACAGACTCTACAGACTAGTGTGGTGTAGAGGGAGACAGACTCTACAGACTAGTGTGGTGTAGAGGGAGACAGACTCTACAGACTAGTGTGGTGTAGAGGGAGACACAGACTCTACAGACTAGTGTGGTGTGGAGGGAGACAGACTCTACAGACTAGTGTGGTGTAGAGGGAGACACAGACTCTACAGACTAGTGTGGTGTAGAGGAGACACAGACACAGACTAGTGTGGTGTAGAGGGAGACAGACTCTACAGACTAGTGTGGTGTAGAGGGAGACAGACTCTACAGACTAGTGTGGTGTAGAGGGAGACACAGACTCTACAGACTAGTGTGGTGTAGAGGGAGACACAGACTAGTGTGGTGTAGAGGGAGACACAGACTCTACAGACTAGTGTGGTGTAGAGGGAGACACAGACTAGTGTGGTGTAGAGGGAGACAGACTCTACAGACTAGTGTGGTGTAGAGGGAGACACAGACTCTACAGACTAGTGTGGTGTAGAGGGAGACACAGACTCTACAGACTAGTGTGGTGTAGAGGGAGACACAGACTAGTGTGGTGTAGAGGGAGACACAGACTCTACAGACTAGTGGTGTAGAGGGAGACACAGACTCTACAGACTAGTGTGGTGTAGACACAGACTAGTGTGGTGTAGAGGGAGACACAGACTCTACAGACTAGTGTGGTGTAGAGGGAGACACAGACTCTACAGACTAGTGTGGTGTAGAGGGAGACACAGACTACAGACTAGTGTGGTGTAGAGGGAGACAGACTCACAGACTAGTGCGGTGTAGAGGGAGACAGACTAGTGTGGTGTAGAGGGAGACACAGACTCTACAGACTAGTGCGGTGTAGAGAGGGAGACAGACTAGTGTGGTGTAGAGGGAGACACAGACTCTACAGACTAGTGTGGTGTAGAGGGAGACAGACTCTACAGACTAGTGTGGTGTAGAGGGAGACAGACTCTACAGACTAGTGCGGTGTAGAGGAGACACAGACTCTACAGACTAGTGTGTGTAGAGGGAGACAGTACAGACTAGTGTGGTGTAGAGGGAGACACAGACTCTACAGACTAGTGTGGTGTAGAGGGAGACACAGACTAGTGTGGTGTAGAGGGAGACACAGACTCTACAGACTAGTGTGGTGTAGAGGGAGACACAGACTCTACAGACTAGTGTGGTGTAGAGGGAGACACAGACTCTACAGACTAGTGTGGTGTAGAGGGAGACACAGACTCTACAGACTAGTGTGGTGTAGAGGGAGACACAGACTCTACAGACTAGTGTGGTGTAGAGGGAGACAGACTCTACAGACTAGTGTGGTGTAGAGGGAGACAGACTAGTGTGGTGTAGAGGGACACACAGACTCTACAGACTAGTGTGGTGTAGAGGGAGACACAGACTAGTGTGGTGTAGAGGGAGACAGACTCTACAGACTAGTGTGGTGTAGAGGGAGACAGACTCTACAGACTAGTGTGGTGTAGAGGGAGACAGACTCTACTGACTAGTGTGGTGTAGAGGGAGACACAGACTAGTGTGGTGTAGAGGGAGACACAGACTAGTGTGGTGTAGAGGGAGACACAGACTCTACAGACTAGTGTGGTGTAGAGGGGAGACAGACTCTACAGACTAGTGTGGTGTAGAGGAGACACAGACTAGTGTGGTGTAGAGGGAGACAGACTCACAGACTAGTGTGGTGTAGAGGGAGACAGACTCTACTGACTAGTGTGGTGTAGAGGAGACACAGACTCTACAGACTAGTGTGGTGTAGAGGAGAGACTCACAGACTAGTGTGGTGTAGAGGGAGACAGACTCTACAGACTAGTGTGTGTAGAGGGAGACACAGACTCTACAGACTAGTGTGGTGGAGGGAGACACAGACTCTACAGACTAGTGTGGTGTAGAGGGAGACACAGACTCTACAGACTAGTGTGGTGTAGAGGGAGACACAGACTCTACAGACTAGTGGTGTAGAGGGAGACACAGACTCTACAGACTAGTGTGGTGTAGAGGGAGACACAGACTCTACAGACTAGTGTGGTGTAGAGGGAGACACAGACTCTACAGACTAGTGTGGTGTAGAGGGAGACAGACTCTACAGACTAGTGTGGTGTAGAGGGACACAGACTCACAGACTAGTGTGGTCTAGAGGGAGACACAGACTAGTGTGGTGTAGAGGGAGACAGACTCTACAGACTAGTGTGGTGTAGAGGGAGACACAGACTCTACAGACTAGTGTGGTGTAGAGGGAGACACAGACTAGTGTGTAGAGGGGAGACAGACTCTACAGACTAGTGTGGTGTAGAGGGAGACACAGACTCTACAGACTAGTGTGGTGTAGAGGGAGACAGACTCTACAGACTAGTGTGGTGTAGAGGGAGACAGACTCTACAGACTAGTGTGGTGTAGAGGGAGACACAGACTCTACAGACTAGTGTGGTGTAGAGGGAGACACAGACTCTACAGACTAGTGTGGTGTAGAGGGAGACACAGACTAGTGTGGTGTAGAGGGAGACACAGACTCTACAGACTAGTGTGGTGTAGAGGGAGACACAGACTAGTGTGGTGTAGAGGGAGACACAGACTCTACAGACTAGTGTGGTGTAGAGGTAGACTCTACAGACTAGTGTGGTGTAGAGGGAGACAGACTCTACAGACTAGTGTGGTGTAGAGGGAGACAGACTCTACAGACTAGTGTGGTGTAGAGGGAGACACAGACTCTACAGACTAGTGTGGTGTAGAGGAGACAGACTCTACAGACTGTGTGGTGTAGAGGGAGACACAGACTCTACAGACTAGTGTGGTGTAGAGGAGACACAGACTCTACAGACTAGTGTGGTGTAGAGGGAGACAGACTCTACAGACTAGTGTGGTGTAGAGGGAGACACAGACTCTACAGACTAGTGTGGTGTAGAGGGAGACAGACTCTACAGACTAGTGTGGTGTAGAGGGAGACACAGACTCTACAGACTAGTGTGGTGTAGAGGGAGACACAGACTCTACAGACTAGTGTGGTGTATTCTCTGTCTTGGTTTAATCATCAGACTCAGGTGGCATGTGTTGAGCCCAGCAGGTGGCCAGGCCACTCAGGTGGCATGTGTTGAGCCCAGCAGGTGGCCAGGCCACTCAGGTGGCATGTGTTGAGCCCAGCAGGTGGCCAGGCCACTCAGGTGGCATGTGTTGAGCCCAGCAGGTGGCCAGGCCACTCAGGTGGCATGTGTTGAGCCAGCAGGTGGCCAGGCCACTCAGGTGGCATGTGTTGAGCCCAGCAGGTGGCCAGGCCACTCAGGTGGCATGTGTTGAGCCCAGCAGGTGGCCAGGCCACTCAGGTGGCATGTGTTGAGCCCAGCACGTTCTGGTTAGGTTCTGTTTGATATTCAGCCTAATTGTTTTTGCCTAATCTCTGTGTCTGCCTGCTGTTGGGGACAGACAGACCTTTGCCCCCCAGCCCATGGGATCACAGCTCTCAGATTCCTCTCTTCCGTGCACCCCAGCGTGTCTCATTGTTAGCGGCTCAGCTCAGATAAAGTGCAGTTGGTTTAAACCGCACAAAAGGATCAGCTGGTTCAACACAGTGTGTGCGTCCCAAATGATCTCCCCCCCCTTTTCCCTATACAGTGCACTACTGTTTCCACGAGGACCCATAGTGCTAGTAGTGCACAATAAAGGGAGTAGGGTGCCATTTGGGAGGGACCTAGTATGTGGTACAGAACTCTCTCCTCCGGGCCTCCACTGAGCTGTTCCTGTTACAGGAGATAAGGGGTCAGAGAGCTTTCACTGCACACAGAATAACATAT
>NW_027015545.1:192162-203061 GCF_036934945.1 Oncorhynchus masou masou
TAAGAGCACCTCCTTCCAGCTGCCCACTGCACTGAGGCTAGGCGACACAATCACCACCGATATAAATCCACTATAATAGAGAATTTCAGCATTTCTCTACGGCTGGCCATGCTTTCCTCCTGGCTATCCCAACCAACAGCTCTGCACCCCCGCAGCTACTTGCACAAGCCTCCCCAGCTTCTCCTCCACCCAAATCCAGATAGCAGATGTTCTGGAAGAGCTGCAAAACCTGGACCATACAAATCAGCTGGGCTAGACAATCTGGACCCTCTCTTTCTAATATGATCCGCAGCCATTGTTGCAACCCCTATTACCAGTCTGTTCAACCTCTCTTTCGTATTGTCCGAGATCCCTGAAGATTGGAAAGCTGCCCTGGTCATCCCCGTCCTCAAGGGGTGACACTCCAGACTCAAACTGTTATAGACCTATATCCATCCGGCCCTGCCTCTCAAAAGTCTTTAGAAAGGCAAAGTTAACTTCTCTGTGATGTAGGGTCCCACCTCGCCAACAGCCGGTGAAATTGCAGGGCGCCAAATTCAAACAACAAAAATCTCATAATTAAAACTCCCCAAACATACAAGTATTTTACACCATTTCAAAGATAAACTTCTTGTTAATCCAGCCACAGTGTCCGATTTCAAAAAGGCTTTACAGCGAAAGCACACCATGCGATTATGTTAGGTCAGCGCCTAGCCACAGAAACCCAGAAACCCACAGCCATTTTCCAACCAAGGAGAGATATCACAAAAGTCAGAAATAGCGTTACAATTAATCACTTACCTTTGATGATCTTCATCTGATGGCACTCCCAGGTCTCCATGTTAGACAATAAATGTTTGTTTTTTGATAAAGTTCATCTTTATCTTTATATCTTTTATACCCCTTTTTGTTCACGCGTTTAGTTCACTAATTCAAATGCACAAGTCACGGGCACTAAGTCCAGACGAAAAGTCAAAAAGTTCCATTACAGTTCGTAGAAACATGTCAAACAATGTACATTTAGGATGTTTTTATCATAAATCAATAATATTCCAACCGGACAATTCCGTTGTCATCAGAAAGGAATTGAAACGGAGCTCGCGCTCACGGCCGGATCAACAACTAAAGGCTTTCAGCTGAGGCACTTACTGTGAGTGGTCTTATTCTCTCCCCTTTCACAATAGTAGAAACAAGGTTCTAAAGAATGTTGACATCTAGTGGAAGCCTTAGGAAGTGCAATCTGACCCCATAGATAGATTGGATAGGCAATCACTACAAACCTCAGATTTCCCACTTCCTGGTTGGATTTTTCTCAGTTCTGTTATACTCACAGACATTATTTTAACAGTTTGGTAAACTTTAGAGTGTTTTCTATCCAAATCTACTAACTATATGCATATTCCAGCTTCTGGGCCTGAGATACAGACAGTTTACTCTTTTCATCCAAACTTCCCAATGCTGCCCTCTATCCCAATGAAGATAATAAAAAGATAACTGACCATTTCGAATCCCACCGTAGATTGGAAAGCTGCCACGGTTTTCCCCCTCTTCAAAGGGGAGACACCCTGGACCCAAACTGCTACAGACCTATATCTATCCTACCCGGCCTTTCTAAGGTCTTCGAAAGCCAAGTTATCAAATAGATTACCGACCATTTTCGAATCCCACTGTACCTTCTCCGCTGTGCAATCCGGGTTTCCGAGCTGGTCACAGGTGCACCTCAGCCACACTAAAGGTACTAAACGATTTCCATAACCCACCATCGATAAAGACAGTACTGTGCAGCCGTCTTCATTGACCTGGCCAAGGCTTTCAACTCTGTCAATCACCGTATTCTCATCGGCAGACTCAACAAACTCAACAGCCTTGGTTTCTCAAATGACTGCCTCGCCTGGTTCACCAACTACTTATCTGATAGAGTTCAGTGTGTCAAATCAGAGGGCCTGTTGTCCAGACATGGGCGGCAGGTAGCCTAGTGGTTAGAGCGTTGGACTTGTAACCGAAATGTTGCAAGATCAAATCCCCAAACTACAAGGTAAAAAAAACTGTCACTCTGCCTCTGAACAAGGCAGTTAACCCACTGTTCCTGGGCCGTCATTGAAAATAAGAATTTGTTCTTAACTAACTTGCCAAGTTAAATAAAGGAAAACCATTTTGTATAAATTAAAAAATACATCTGCCCCTTCTTTGGACACTGTATTAACTAACCTCAGAAACGAGCTTCAACACTCCTTCCGTGGCCCCCAACTGCTCTTAAACGCTAGTAAAACCAAACATATGCTCTTCAACCATTCGCTGCCCGCCCGACTAGCATCACTACTCTGGACGGTTCTAACTTAGAATATGTGGACAACTACAAATACCTAGGTGTCTGACTAGACTGTACACTCTCCTTCTAGACATTGAACATCTCCAATCCAAAATTAAATCTAGAATCGGCTTCCTATTTCAGCAACAAAGCCTCCTTCACTCACACCGCCAAACTGACCATCCTACCGATCCTGGATGCAAACTGGATGCAGTTTATCACAGTGCCATCCGTTTTGTCACTAAAGCACCTTATACCACCCACCACTGCGACCTGTATGCTCTAGTCGGCTGGCCCTTCGCTACATAGTCGTCAGCTAGACCCACTGGCTCCAGGTCATCTATAAGTCTATGCTAGGTAAAGCTCCGCCTTATCTCAGCTCACTGGTCACAATAACAACACCCACCAGTAGCACGTGCTCCAGCAGGTATATCTCACTGGTCATCCCTATAGCCAACACCTACTTTGGTCGCCTTTCCTACCAGTTCTCTGCTGCCAATGACTGTAAACAGCCCACCTGTCACGTTCGGACCTTAGTTCCTTTTTATGTCTTTATTTTAGTTGGTCAGGGCGTGAGTTGTAGTGGGCATTCTATGTTGTTTTTCTATGTTTTGTTCTGTTGTTATATTTCTATGTGTTTGGCCTAGTATGGTTCTCAGTCAGAGGCAGGTGTCAGTCGTTGTCTCTGATTGGAAGCCATATTTAGGTAGCCTGCTTTCTATTGTGTTTAGTGGTTGTATCCTGTGTTAGTGTTTTCACCATACGGGACTGTTTCGGTTGTTTGTGTTTTTTGCTATTTAGTTCAGTGTTCTGTTGATTTATTAAATATAACATTGTGGACACGCTGCACATTGGTCTGATCCTTGCTAAGAAGACCGTTACAACACCCAATCTACCTTCCTCATCCCCATATTGTTTTTATTTACTTTCTGCACACCAGTACTTCTACTTGCACATCATCGTCTGCTCATCTATCACTCCAGTGCTCATCTATCACTCCAGTGCTCATTTGCTAAATTGTAATTAGTTCGCTACTGTGGCCTATTTATTTCCTTGCCTCCTCATGCCATTTACACACAATGTATATAGACTTTTTTTCTACTGTATTATTGACTGTACACTTGTTTACTCCATGTGTAACTGTGTGGTTGTTTGTGTCGAACTGCTTTGCTTTATCTTGGTCAGGTCACAGTTGTAAATGAGAACTTGTTCTCAACTAGCCTACCTGGTTAAAAAAAGGTGAAATAAATAAATAAAATAAAAAAATGAGGGAAGTTAGAGATAGTTTCACGAGCCAATACCAACTAGCATTAGCGCAATGACTGGGGGTCTACAGAAACAGCTAGCATGCTAGCTTTAGCCTTATACTTATAATCATAATTGTGCCTGCATTTGTTAGCAACTTTTTTAAACTGCACGCAGAGACAAAAATGATATCCATGAGTCCATCTGACTCTGGGTCAGTAGATAAAGGGCCTCACCTGACTCTGGGTCATTAGATAAAGGGCCTCATGACAAAATCCTGAACTAAATGGTGAACTATCCTGAACTACCCTGAACTAAATGGTGAACTATCCTGAACTAAATGGTGAACTATCCTGAACTATCCTGAACTAAATGGTGAACTATCCTGAACTAAATGGTGAAATATTCTGACCTATCCTGAAATAAATGGTGACAGTCCCAGGGACTGCGGTATGAAAATTAGCCGGCTGCTCTAAAACCGACACTTTTACTGAAACCTTGATTAATGTGCACTGTCCCTGTAAAAATAAAAATAAACTCAAACTCAACTATCCTGAACTAAATCCTGAACTAAACCCTGAACTAAATGGTGAACTAAACCCTGAACTAAATGGTGAACTAAACCCTGAACTAAATGGTGAACTAAACCCTGAACTAAATGGTGAACTATCCTGAACTAAATGGTGAACTAAACCCTGAACTAAATGGTGAACTACCCTGAACTAAATGGTGAACTATCCTGAACTAAATGGTGAACTATCCTGAACTAAATGGTGAACTAAACCCTGAACTAAATGGTGAACTATCCTGAACTAAATGGTGAACTAAACCCTGAACTAAATCCTGAACTAAACCCTGAACTAAATGGTGAACTAAACCCTGAACTAAATGGTGAACTATCCTGAACTAAATGGTGAACTAAACCCTGAACTAAATGGTGAACTATCCTGAACTAAATGGTGAACTAAACCCTGAACTAAATGGTGAACTATCCTGAACTAAATGGTGAACTAAACCCTGAACTAAATGGTGAACTAAACCCTGAACTAAATGGTGAACTATCCTGAACTAAATGGTGAACTATCCTGAACTAAATGGTGAACTATCCTGAACTAAATGGTGAACTAAACCCTGAACTAAATGGTGAACTATCCTGAACTAAATGGTGAACTATCCTGAACTAAATGGTGAACTAAACCCTGAACTAAATGGTGAACTAAACCCTGAACTAAATGGTGAACTAAACCCTGAACTAAATGGGGAACTATCCTGAACTAAATGGTGAACTATCCTGAACTAAATGGTGAACTAAATCCTGAACTAAATGGTGAACTATCCTGAACTATCCTAAACCAAATCCTGAACTAAATGGTGAACTATCCTGAACTAAATGGTGAACTAAACCCTGAACTAAATGGTGAACTATCCTGAACTAAATGGTGAACTATCCTGAACTAAATGGTGAACTAAATCCTGAACTAAATGGTGAACTATCCTGAACTAAATGGTGAACTAAACCCTGAACTAAATGGTGAACTATCCTGAACTAAATGGGGAAAGTAGAAGGTACAAAAAGCTCATAAGAAATGGTGTTGTCCTCTCTCTCCCTAGATTCTGCATTCCGTTGATAAAGCAATGCAGGGCCCAGTATGTGTGTTGATATTTCCCTCCGTAGGCCACTGGGTTCTGTTTGGTTGTTTGGTCACGAGGTGTGAGGTACAGCACCATGGTAACTGAGAGCGTTGTGCCGGATGGTTCAGGATCTGGTTATTTTGGCAAGGTGTTACTGAGAGAGACGGAACTCTGTAAATGTTATCCAAATGACACATTCTGTTCCTCTGGGTTCCTGCATGTACTCTTTGCTCAAATTGTGTGAGTGGCTAGTGGGTTTGTGGGTTTAAGTGTGTGTGTGTGTGTGTGTGTGTGTGTGTGTGTGTGTGTGTGTGTGTGTGTGTGTGTGTGTGTGTGTGTGTGTGTGTGTGTGTGTGTGTGTGCGTGTGTGTGAGAGACTGAAGGACTGTTATGTGGGTTGGGGTTTGGGTGGAGACACGGCCTACAGAAGAAATCTCACACATGGAAGGGAAGACTGCAACAACAGCCAGACAGCACTCTGCTCTCCAGACCTGGGTTCAAATAATATTCAAAATCCATCAAATACTTTCTAGTCTTCCTGTAGTGCCAGATTCCATTGCGCCAGGTTCACTCAATCAAGCCCAGACAAAGTATTCTGAATACTATTTGAACCCAGGTCTGCTGATCTCTCCTCTAGCAGCAACAGGACAACGGAGACAGAACCACTTCAAACAAAGGCTGAACCTAAAGAGACCTTTACACAACTAATTTCCACAGCCAGACACATTCATCAGCCTGACGTGTTGAAAACTGCAAGAGATGAACATTATTCTAATCTAGTCAGGGAAGTTTCAGACAGACAGAAAACTAAAACACAAAACCATTCTCAAAGAATCAGAGCAGAGAAATGATGCAATAAAAAGATGAGAGGAAAACAATAGAAAGGAAAGCGCTTGACAGGATTCACCACAGCCAGAACAACAGACTGATTCATCCTGGTCCTCTGTGGTGGAAGAGACAGTAATTCATCCTGGTCCTCTGTGAAGAGACAGGATTCATCCTAGTCCTCTGTGGTGAAGAGACAGGATTCATCCTGGTCCTCTGTGGTGAAGAGACAGGATTCATCCTAGTCCTCTCTGTGGTGAAGAGACAGGATTGTCCTAGTCCTCTCTCTGTGGTGAAGAGGAGAGGATCCATCCTAGTCCTCTCTGTGGTGAAGAGACAGGATTCATCCTGGTCCTCTGTGGTGAAGAGAGACAGGATTCATCCTAGTCCTCTCTGTGGTGAAGGGACAGGATTCATCCTAGTCGGGATTCTCTGTCCTCTCTGGTGAAGAGACAGGATTCATCCTGGTCCTCTCTGTGGTGAAGAGATGATTCATCCTAGTCCTCTGTGGTGAAGAGGAGAAGGGATTCATTCTAGTCCTCTCTGTGGTGAAGAGGAGACGGGATTCATCCTAGTCCTCTCTGTGGTGAAGAGACAGGATTCATCCTGGTCCTCTCTGTGGTGAAGAGACAGATTCATCCTGGTCCTCTCTGCGGTGAAGACAGATCATCTAGTCCTCTCTGTGGTGAAGAGGAGGCCATCTAGTCCTCTCTGTGGTGAAGAGACAGGATTCATCCTGGTCCCTGTGGTGAAGAGACAGGATTCATCCTAGTCCTCTCTGGTGAAGAGACAGGATTCATCCTAGTCCTCTCTGTGGTGAAGAGGAGACAGGATTCATCTAAAGTCCTCTCTGTGGTGAAGAGACAGGATTCATCTAGTCATCTCTGTGAGTGAGGAGGCAGGGATTCATCCTAGTCCTCTCTGTGGTGAGGAGACAGGATCCATCCTGGTCCTCTCTGTGGTGAAGAGACAGGATTCATCCTGGTCCTCTCTGTGGTGAAGAGACAGGATTCATCCTGGTCCTCTCTGTGGTGAGGAGACGGGATTCATCCTGGTCCTCTCTGTGGTGAAGAGACAGGATTCATCCTGGTCCTCTCTGTGGTGAAGAGACAGGATTCATCCTGGTCCTCTCTGTGGTGAGGAGACAGGATTCATCCTGGTCCTCTCTGTGGTGAGGAGACGGGATTCATCCTGGTCCTCTCTGTGGTGAAGAGACAGGATTCATCCTAGTCCTCTCTGTGGTGAGGAGACAGGATTCATCCTGGTCCTCTCTGTGGTGAAGAGGAGACAGGATCCATCCTGGTCCTCTCTGTGGTGAAGAGGAGACAGGATCCATCCTGGTCCTCTCTGTGGTGAGGAGACAGGATTCATCCTGGTCCTCTCTGTGGTGAGGAGACAGGATTCATCCTAGTCCTCAGTTAAAAAAAAAAATCCTAGTCCTCTGGTGAAGAGACAGGATTCACATCCTAGTCCTCTCTGTGAGTGAAGAGACAGGATTCATCTTAGTCCTCTCTGTGGTGAGAAGAGACGGGTTGTCTGGTCCTCTCTGTGGTGAAGAGACAGGATTCATCCTAGTCCTCTCTCTGTGGTGAAGAGACAGGATTCATCCTGGTCCTCTCTGTGGTGAAAAGGAGACAGGATTCATCCGGTCCTCTGTGGTGAAGAGACGAGTTAAGTACAGTCCTCTCTGTGGTGAAAGAGGAGACAGGATTCATCCTAGTCCTCTGTGGTGAGATTCATCCTGGTCCTCTCTGTGGTGAAGAGACAGGATTCATCCTAGTCCTCTCCTAGACCTTCTCTGTGGTGAAGGTTCATCCTAGTCCTCTCTGTGGTGAAGAGACAGGATTCATCCTAGTCCTCTCTGTGGTGAGGAGACAGGATTCATCCTAGTCCTCTCTGTGTGAAGGAGACAGGATTCATCCTAGTCCTCTCTGTGGTGAAGAGACAGGATTCATCCTAGTCCTCTCTGTGGTGAAGAGACAGGATTCATCCTGGTCCTCTCTGTGGTGAAGAGACCATCCTGGTCCTCTCTGTGGTGAAGAGACAGGATTCATCCTGGTCCTCTCTGTGGTGAAGAGACAGGATTCATCCTAGTCCTCTCTGTGGTGAAGAGAGACAGGTTCATCAGGAGTCCTCTCTGTGGTGAAGAGACAGGATTCATCCCTAGTCCTCTCTGTGGTGAAGAGATGGGATTCATCCTAGTCCTCTCTGTGGTGAAGAGACAGGATTCATCCTAGTCCTCTCTGTGGTGAAGAGACAGGATTCATCCTAGTCCTCTCTGTGTGAAGAGACAGGATTCATCCTAGTCCTCTCTGTGGTGAAGAGACAGGATTCATCCTAGTCCTCTCTGTGGTGAAGAGACAGGATTCATCCTGGTCCTCTCTGTGGTGAAGAGGAGACAGGATTCATCCTAGTCCTCTCTGTGGTGAAAGAGACAGGATTCATCCTAGTCCTCTCTGTGGTGAAGAGGACAGGGATCCATCCTCTCTGTCCTCTCTGTGGTGAAGAGACAGGATTCATCCTGGGATTCATTCATCCTAGTCCTCTCTGTGGTGAAGAGACAGGATTCATCCTAGTCCTCTCTGTGGTGAAGAGACAGGATCATCCTAGTCCTCTCTGTGGTGAAGAGACAGGATTCATCCTAGTCCTCTCTGTGGTGAAGAGACAGGATTCATCCTAGTCCTCTCTGTGGTGAAGAGGAGACGGATTCATCCTAGTCCTCTCTGTGGTGAAGAGGAGACAGGATTCATCCTAGTCCTCTCTGTGGTGAAGAGACAGGATCCATCCTGGTCCTCTCTGTGGTGAAGAGGAGACAGGATTCATCCTAGTCCTCTCTGTGGTGAAAGAGGAGGATTCATCCTAGTCCTCTCTGTGGTGAAGAGGAGACAGGATTCATCCTAGTCCTCTCTGTGGTGAAAGAGGAGACAGGATTCATCCTAGTCCTCTCTGTGGTGAAGAGGAGACTCATCCTGTGGTGAAGAGACAGGATTCATCCTGGTCCTCTCTGTGGTGAAGAGACAGGATTCATCCTAGTCCTCTCTGTGGTGAAGAGACAGGATTCATCCTAGTCCTCTCTGTGATGAAGAGTGAGACAGGATTCATCTCTGTGGGTGAAGAGACAGGATTCATCCTGGTCCTCTCTGTGGTGAGACAGATTTCATCCTGTCCTCTCTGTGGTGAAGGAGACAGGATTCATCCTAGTCCTCTCTGTGGTGAAGAGACAGGACATCCTAGTCCTCTCTGTGGTGAAGAGACCATCCTGGTCTTCTCTGTGGTGAAGAGGGAGACAGGATCCATCCTAGTCACTCTCTGTGGTGAAGGGGAGACAGGATCATCCTGGTCTTCTCTGTGGTGAAGGACAGGATCATCCTAGTCCTCTCTGTGGTGAGAAGAGGAGACAGGATCCATCCTAGTCCTCTCTGTGGTGAAGAGGAGACAGGATTCATCCTAGTCCTCTCTGTGGTGAAGAGGAGACAGGATTCATCCTGGTCCTCTCTGTGGTGAAGAGACAGGATTCATCCTAGTCCTCTCTGTGGTGAAGAGGAGACGGGATTCATCCTAGTCCTCTCTGTGGTGAAGAGGAGACAGGATTCATCCTAGTCCTCTCTGTGGTGAAGAGGGACGGGATTCATCCTAGTCCTCTCTGTGGTGAAGAGACAGGATTCATCCTGGTCCTCTCTGTGGTGAAGAGACAGGATTCATCCTAGTCCTCTCTGTGGTGAAGAGACAGGATTCATCCTAGTCCTCTCTGTGGTGAAGAGACAGGATTCATCCTAGTCCTCTCTGTGGTGAAGAGGAGACAGGATTCATCCTAGTCCTCTCTGTGGTGAAGAGGAGACAGGATTCATCCTAGTCCTCTCTGTGGTGAAGAGAGCAGGATTCATCCTAGTCCTCTCTGTGGTGAAGGAGACAGGATTCATCCTGGTCCTCTCTGTGGTGAAGAGACAGGATTCATCCTAGTCCTCTCTGTGGTGAAGAGGAGACGGGATTCATCCTAGTCCTCTCTGTGGTGAAGAGGAGACGGGATTCATTCTAGTCCTCTCTGTGGTGAAGAGAGACAGGATTCATCCTAGTCCTCTCTGTGGTGAAGAGAGACGGGATTCATCCTGGTCCTCTCTGTGGTGAAGAGACAGGATTCATCCTAGTCCTCTCTGTGGTGAAGAGACAGGATTCATCCTAGTCCTCTCTGTGGTGAAGAGGAGACAGGATTCATCCTAGTCCTCTCTGTGGTGAAGAGACAGGATTCATCCTAGTCCTCTCTGTGGTGAAGAGACAGGATTCATCCTAGTCCTCTCTGTGGTGAAGAGACAGGATTCATCCTGGTCCTCTCTGTGGTGAAGAGACAGGATTCATCCTAGTCCTCTCTGTGGTGAAGAGACAGGATTCATCCTAGTCCTCTCTGTGGTGAGAGAGACAGGATTCATCCTAGTCCTCTCTGTGGTGAAGGAGACAGGATTCATCCTGGTCCTCTCTGTGGTGAAGAGACAGGATTCATCCTAGTCCTCTCTGTGGTGAAGAGACAGGATTCATCCTAGTCCTCTCTGTGGTGAAAGAGACAGGATTCATCCTGGTCCTCTCTGTGGTGAAGAGACAGGATTCATCCTAGTCCTCTCTGTGGTGAAGAGACAGGATTCATCCTAGTCCTCTCTGTGGTGAAGAGACAGGATTCATCCTAGTCCTCTCTGTGGTGAAGAGGAGACAGATTCATCCTAGTCCTCTCTGGGTGAAGGAGACAGGTTCATCCTAGTCCTCTCTGTGGTGAAGAGACAGGATTCATCCTGGTCCTCTCTGTGGTGAAGAGACAGGATTCATCCTAGTCCTCTCTGTGGTGAAGAGGAGACAGGATTCATCCTAGTCCTCTCTGTGGTGAAGGAGACAGGATTCATCCTAGTCCTCTCTGTGGTGAAGAG